>NC_136072.1:92089978-92363437 GCF_964261635.1 Lissotriton helveticus
CTTTCCTTTTTCTCATTTATTTTATGGTGGGGAGGTGACCATTTTTATTAGGGGTCCAGCGATATCTGATGAAATGTTGGGCCTTGCCGGATGATTTGTTATGGGCATCACAATGTGAAATATGTACATGTCATCATGACTCTGCTTTCTTTTGTAATCAGTAACCATAAATGAAATACCGCTCACCCAAGGAATGTTTCGCCAAAGGGCAAATGTTATGTATAAGAAGAGAAGCCTAACTTTGTGAAAGTGTGCAGTCTCCTGAATATACTGGCATTGTACTTCTAGGACCCTGTCACCTTGGTTGCAGCCAATAAACTAATCTTTGACTTCACCTAGAAGACTCTGAAGTTTCTGTGGGTCTGACTCAGGAGAACCCGAGGTCTTTGGTGTGTTGATCCCCTGGCACCGCTGGGTTACCGGTTCGGTACCGGTTCCTAAAAACCCAGTACCTCATTAGGCTTGCTTAATGTGACAGCATGCGCCATGACTGAATTATGAAAAGGGTTTCTGTGCCGTTGCAGGGATATTATTGATTTATAACCGGACAAGGGCAAAGAATAGGATATTGATTCAGGTACCTAGATAAAACACACTACACCCACTCCACGAATTCATGTCCATAATTACTAAACTAAGCAATAGTAAACATATCTAACGGTGCATATGTATACCGATCCACCCCAAAATACATTATTTTGCATCCGAAATGGTATATGCGAAATACACTAAAATGAGTATAGGTACTGTATGCTTTCAAGCAGTGTAATCATTCAAAAAAGATGCACATATCAGCATGAATGACTTGTGAAAATTACACATGAAATGGCTCTCAATACAGAAAAGAAAAGTGCGAGACCATTCCATCACATATAAATACAGTTTTTGTAAATATGCTAGAGGCTGAGTTAATATATTGTCTCTAGAGTTCCTAATAATAGAAGCTCTGTTCTCTAAGAATAGTTCTACTTTAAGCAGAGGATGAGTGCCAAAAAAAGGTAAATATTTTGGAATCGGGGAAAAATTGTTTCGTTTTCAAGGGAAGAAGTCAAAACAGTTCCAAATTTTTCAGAAGCTTTTGTTTTTCAAAGCTGAAGGCCAAATTCAGAGTTCAGGGAACGCTGAGAGCTCATTTGCTTAAAAGTTTATTCTTTCTGTTCGGGCGAGAACATCATTTCAGACAGACTTTCAAAAAAGCAGTTTACCGCTTCAGGTGAAAGTTCGACCAAGTTGGAAAATGCCGCAACTGTGCAATCGTGAGCGTGATTGCTATCATCGATGACAGGATCAGCAGTGCTCACAGAGGGTCGTACCTGGTTGATGCTGCTCTCATCTTGCACTTCACTACCCTTCAATCGCAGTGGTGAAGTCTCAACGAATGCCGTCATCAGGATGGGTAACCGCTGGGGACAACACAATGCATGAGCCCTTACTGGACTGAGCAAAGTATCCGTATCCAATGGTACTTCTGATTGTAGTGTAAGACAGACGTCTAACACGCATTCTTCTCCGCACAGCATACATCTTAACACAGGTAAGATACAATTTTGCCAGATGGGTCTGAATGAAAGAAACCAGATCATATTCAGATCTTGTAGCCGGGCTAATCCAAGGACTTTAGTAATGCGGTCCCGATAGCGTATAGCTAGAATAGTTTCTTCCATTGTTGCTGGAGTCTTGTCTGTGTTTTGGCTTGCCATAACGAAGCAGGAGAGTCAAAAATAAAATGCCTGCTACGAGTCCCAACAGGAGTGGAAGGCCACCAAAGATTGAATGGACAAAATTAGGAAAAATGCCCAGGACTGCTTTGAAAGGTGTCAACAGTCCTGAAAAAATTGTCTTAAATACACTCGCGATACCATTCGTATCAGAAATGTTTAAGATTTCGTTTAGCATTTCTGCGAAGTGTAGGGGGCAATTTGTTGATAAAAGGTCATGAATCTCTGCCGTTGTCCTTGCAACTTGGAGATCATACGTTTCTTTCGATGACGTCAAGGGCACTGGCGTCTGTAGAAGCACAGTCTTCATTCTGCTTAAAGTATCAATTTGAATAGAAGAGATTTTCAGACTGGGCCAAATTTTTCCCTCCCTGTCTGGAGTGTCGTTTGGAAACAATACTCGCATACAACAAGTGACCATGGAACTTACGCTTACTAGATAAGCTTTTCCTGGCACCAGGCCACAACATCTGTGGTCCACAATTAGAATATAGCTCCCGTTAGAAAGCCGTCTAAAGAATGGCTCTATTCGAGTTGCAGGTGTGCCAAGCTGGTGACATGAAAGGTTATTTGAAGTCCCCTCACAGGCCCCATGTAAATTTATACCCTGACACAGAAGTATACCACTTATTGATTTTTCACAATTATTACCACTAAGAAATACATTCTGTCCTTTTTCACTATAACGTGTGTGTGTAAGGTAATTCCCATGTTGACTTAATGTATCCTTTACCCAACCTTTCATACTGGCCTGCCTGTATATACTTTTGGCAGTATCGAAATTGGAAAGTCGTTATCGGAATAGTTATTATCCCATGTATTATCCATTCAATGACAGGTCGTTCTGACATTGTCAATGGTAATCTCTCAGGTTTTTCAATGCTCAGAATTGTATATTCTGCTCCCTTTTGTGCCAAGCTGATTTGTATATCAGTAAGGTTAAAGATGGAGAATAATGACGTTGTGTTGATTAAACGCCAAGGCACGTAGCCTGAACGCAGATTTTGTAACGTCCAGCCAAGCTGTACAATAGAACGCAATTGGGACTGACCATGTTGTAACATTAGCATGTCCTGTTCTATTATATCGATTGCAGATGATACAATACTGTCCAGTGAGTATATTCTGGAAGACAGAGTCATTAACCCATTGTCCACAACAGAAAGTGATTTTTCCAAATTAATACGGTCAATTTCCCGTATTTTCTCTGCTGTTTCAATTCGAGTTACTTTCCAAACTTCGTTGTAAGCTGCATATATAGAGGCCGCTATGAAACGTTTTTGACGCTGTTTACGTGGTCTCATAATGAAATCACGCAAGTCAGCACCTTCGTTAAGTAAAGTTATGTGTTGCTTAATTTCTGCCAGTGTGGATGTATGTAGCCATTCGAGGCATAGTTTACCCACACTGTATGTTGTTACAATCCCTGGATGTTGTCGCTGGGAGTATCTAGGGTCTGGCCTGGTCAATTTGTAACCCCTGTATTTTGTTCAGGAATCTATCTTGATAATTATTTGTGTCTGTGGGCCAGATCAACCATTTCTTCCAATCAGGATGTGTTCTGTTTTGGTTAAAAATATGGGCTACGTCTATCTCAACATCTGTAGTGCTATTACTGTCAGGAGTTGGCTTTGGAATAGACGGTTTGTTTAAGTCTTTAATTTTGGCTAGGCCAAGACAGGTTGTTTGTTAAATTGTGTCATTCAAAAATATAATTTGTTCTGGGATCATGCAGGCTCTGAATAATGATTCTATACCTCGGACTTGCCAGTCTTTAGTACCCCAGATGGTTTTCGTTTCAATGTTTTTGTTCCAAAAATCAAAACCAAATGTATTCATTTTTTCATAAAACGATTCTGAATAGATTAATTTTGTATTTGTTAGCATGGTTTTCATTCCTGTCTTATTTAACAGTTTGAAATAAAATGTTTCTGCGTCACTTGTGTTAAACCCTGAGAAGTATGGAAATTTCTCATAGAATGTTTTCGAACTTCCTTTTGGTGGAGTTGCACAATGTTCCCATTGATTATAATTTAAAACATTTCTAGGCTGAGCAGATTTATGCAAATAATGGTTACCATAGTGGTTGTAGCAGTACATCTGATCATAATTTGATGAACCCTGTAAATAATCATGTTCTGTAAATTTTGCTGACATAACTAAGTCTGACATCATATCATTAATACTTTCAAAGTCCCAATCATCAGAGAATGTACTCTGTTTTACAAAGTCACTTAATGAAACCTTAAATTGATGAGGATACTTCAAGAGTTCGACCGGGCCATATATATCGTAATCTGTTTTGTCCCATGCTACCCCACCGGGTAATGGATTGGCTGTGAAGTTCACTGAAGAAAGTTCTCTTTTCTCGATGTGTGAAGACTTGTGTGGCTTTAGGACCAGGTTGATGTTCTGGCTTGCTGTGTCCATTGTAACATATTTTCCCTCAATGAAGTGTCCCAAGCATAGTACCATGATGAGCCAAAGCAGGAGGAAAAGTACACCTAGTACCACCCAAAATTCAATCCATGGGGAAATCAGATAGGTCTCCTTTAGTTGATGAAAGAGTTTTTTAGCCTGGTCTTTAAAAGTTGTTGTTGTTGGCTGTTCTTCAGGTTCGCTCGGATCCTCAGAAAAGTCATCGAAGTTGATGAAGTAGCCTGATGCAGTTCTGTCAATTATTGGAATTGCTTCTGGATTTTTCTTTGCTTGTGGAATTTTCTTTGTTTCATTAGCATAGTCTGTGGCTACATCGTTGTAGACAGGTGTTTTCTGACAAATTTTTGTAATTTGGGTTTAAAGAGGCATAAGTTCCATGGCTTTGTTGCATAGTCCTTGTTGATTCACTGTAGGTTTATCAAATGTGATTAGTCTTTCAGTTTGAACCTCTTGATTTGTAGCAAACTTTGGTGTTCTGCTACTTCTTGGGAGTCCACTTGGCCTACTACTTATTATTGGCCACATGATTGTGGTTTAACCAGGTCGATGGATACAACTCTGTTCTCCTTTTTACCAGCAAGGGGCGGTAGTACAACTGATCTTGTTCCGTTGACAGCTAAGACAGGTACTGCTTTTCTGTAAGAAGGCCCAAATTCCTTCTTCACCGCGATTTTCTCTCTGACCAGATCCCCAATCTTTGGAATCCAGACAGGCCTTGCTGGGACAGGTGGTTTCTCTTCAGTGGCTGTTGGCTGTTGTTTCAACTTTATGTTGCTCAGGTCTTTTCTTGTTTCATTTAAGTCCTGTAAAATAGCCAAACGATCTTTGATATCAAAGCATTTTCTTTCTACCACTGAAGTTTGACTATCGAGGTCCTGGATATGCATTCTAGTCCCGAACAATAGTTCGTACGGACTGAAACCTTTTAGAGAATTTCTTGGCAGATTATTAAGACTACGTTGGACACTTATTAAATGTTTGACCCACCCAACACCCGAACCTAATACCTTTGCCGTTATAGATTGCTCTATGTCTCGGTTTTTTCTTTCCACCATCCCATTTCCCTCAGGAAGGAAGTGATAAGATTCCCGCAATGCAATGCCCATGCTGGTCATGGCCTCCTTATAAGCTCGAGAGCTAAAAGAAAGGACCCTGGTCAGAATGTAGCATGCCAATTGCGTCTATGCCGCTATAGACTCGCAAATATTGTTCTAACAGTTCAGACGTCAGCCGAGAGCTGGGGTCTACATTTTTAAGTGAATTTAGTCTTAAATAATATTAATGGGACGCATTATTACTGGGTTTTTGCATATAGATTTCATTGTTCTCTCTAAGCAAAGGGCCATGGCAATACACCGGCTGGTTCGCCACTACGATCTCTGTTGCAGTCTGGGCAGTTTATTGCGAATTTGTGATGTTGTAGGCTCATTTCCGGCCACCAGTATATTGATTGTATATCTTGCAGAGATTCCTTAATCTTAAGATGTCTTAGACCCTCACCCATATGTGCGTCTGCCACTAATAAGTTTCTCCTGTTCGTGTTTGGAATTACTCTATCCCCCACTCCAGGGATTTGAGCAAAAGGAACGGAGTTTGCATCGATTACGTATGTATAATTGAGTGGATAGTTGACAGGTAGCGCTGAACAGTCGCCTTTTGATGAAGTTTTTACTGCCTGCATCGTTTCCCAGTCTACGTATTTTCCTGAACGCTTTTTTGTAGCTACGGAAGCCGGCTTACTTGCTTCCGCTGTGGCTGTCTCAGCCAATGAATTCCCTGGAACGTGAATGCCATCACGTTCATGACTCAATGAATGTATCACGTGAGTCTTTGGTAGTTCTTTCTGTAAAAGAACTACTTGTTCCCAAAGCGATTTTTGCTTTATTGTGGCACCTGTGTCATCTTTGTAACTGTTTTGAACCCAGTTCTGCAAGTCGTTATTGTATGATTTGACGCAGTAATATGAATCGCACACTATTAGTGTCGGGAATTCGCGATCCGCATTATCTAGCGCCATTTTTAAAGCTATTACTTCAGTTTCTTTTTCGGAATTATTTTCTACAGAGTGTGATTTTGTTACCAGAGGTCTCAATTTACCTCCGCGCCACACGTATTTAACAATCTCGCATGTGGCGTTATAGGCTTGTTTTCCCCAAACCGCGGGTTGTGCATGTCCGTCTGTGTATATTACACAGGCGTACTGTTGTATTGGCCGAATGTCGATTGGCAGAGGATATTCTCTTTCATATTCTAGATTTTTTAATTTTTTCATTTCTGGGTCAAAATAGTATTTCACTTTGTCTGTAGCAAGAGAATTTTCCCATTGTATCCATTTTGGATTTAATGCCACAGTAGGTAAATTACATGGGCTTGTTAAGGCCTCAAAGGCTGATTCTGCTGTTCGAACAGTAATCTGTCTGCCGTCAGCTTGGTCTCTTTCTTTTACTACAGCTGTTTGAACCGCATGAACAATGTTTTCCTTAATGCTGAATGTTTTTTCAGCTTCTGTGTACAAATGTGATTTGTATGCTATTGGTACCGTTTCTCCCTCATTAGAGGTCAGGTATGTGAATCCGCATCTTCCTGGGATGACCCGGATCACAAGGTTGCGTGTGTTATCGCGTGTTTTAGCTAACATGTCTGTTTGCAATGATCTCAAAATTTCTGTGTGTTTTTGAGTCCAATTGATTGTTTTAAAATCTGGTTTGATTAGTTCATAGAGAGGTTTAACCCTCTCTGCATAATTTAGAATGTAAGTTCTTCCGAAATTCAGGAAACCTAGAATTGATTGTAAGTTTTTCAGCGTTCTTGGTGCTTGGATTACAACACATTTCTCTAAGAAATTGTCTGCCAGGCTTTTGCCTTCACTTGATAATTCATATCCTAAAAACAGGACAGTTAGATGGGCAATTCGTGACTTTTTAAAGTTGAATTTGTAACCCTCTGCTGCGAACCCAAGTATTATGGTGTTCACTCTTTTCAAGTGAGTATCCAAGTCATCATCTGTTAGATAGATGTCATCGACATAAGATAATGCCTCATCATCATACATTTGTAGTAACTCTGTTACTCTCGCTGAGAATAATCCTGGGCTGTTCTTGAACCCCTGTGGGAGTCGACAGAATTTTTTCTGTAAGCCCATTATTGAGAAAGCGGTCAAATACCTGCTTTCAGGTGCTATATTTTGACAAAAGAATCCATTAGAGATGGCTAATGTTGTTTTGTATTTTTTGCGCACGATGTTATTCATTAGTGCTGCACTGTGTGAGTTTTGTACTGCAAAGGTTTTGCAACATGAGTTAAGGTGTCTGTAGTCCAAAACTAGACGATATGAATCGTTTGGTTTGGAGACAGGAAACAAAGGGTTATTCATTTGTGAGGTGCATGTTTCAATCACCCCTTGGTATTCAAGTTGATCCAAGATCTCCCTGACCTGTTTTTTAGCTTCTTGCTTAATTGGGTACTGCCTCTGTGCAGTTGGTTGAAATTTTAACTGGATTTTGTGAGGAGGAGAGTCCTCATCCCATCCAACATGATTCTTATATAATGCAGGAGCTTGGGCTACTGCCCACTTTCTTGCAAGTGTATATTTTTTATGAATTGGAATGTGATTTGAGAAGGCAGGCATAATCATTTCTTCGCCATGAGGGCACTCCCTTACAAACTCCGGTGGCCAGTCTTTTTCAGCTAAAAGGATGTCATAGCCTTTGGAGAGGTTATCCCAAAATAGACCCCTTATTTTCCTAGTCTTATCTCCCTCTATACGTAATGTTATTTCGTATATTTTATGAGGTTTGCTAACTCTGGTGTCTGCAGTTTCCACCTGAATGTATTCATTCGTGTCCACTGTCTCCAGATGATTCATCAGGATCTTGCGAGCTATGCTCACTTCTGCTGCGCTGTCTAGCATTGTCTGAGCCCACTTTTCAGTTGTGTCTTCAGGATCCTCGGCATGTTTGATTATTTTAATACTAGCTACCTTCTTTTTTGGAAATTGTAGTTTTTTACTTTGATGAGCAGGTTCTTTGTCTTTGGACTTGACGTGCTCTTCCCTGTGTTCTGACCGTCCTCTTCTTTCCGATTTCTGCGAGGAAGTCTGAAAAGATCGAGAGGGACGTGTATCAATATCTTGATATCTATCAGGTTTCTTCAAATTATCCCTATTTCTAAGGTTGTATCTTTTCTCAGAGGGCTCCCTCTGGGGAGACCTGTGTCCTTGGTCCGGAGATCTTTCTCTCCGCCGAGGAGACTTTCCTCTGGACTGGAATCTTTTTTCTTTGGGAGTGGATTGTTTATTTCCATCCCAGCTCTTTTTTGGAGTGTTTAAATTCTTTTTAATAAATATTTTCTCAGGATTTTCAGTTAGTTGGGGTTTTACTGGTTTCCCACCCAAACTATCTCTTCCTAGCTCTCATAGGATTTTTCTATGATTCTGGCAATTTCAAATGGTTGTTCTGCTATATCTGTTTCTTTCAATTTCTGAAGGAAAGTTATATCCTCAGTTGCCACTTGAATTAGGTCTCTATATGCCTGTGTTAATTCTTTTATTTTAACTAAGAGTTCTTCGCTTGACATTCTATTAATGTCAGGGTGTGATGTGTAGCTGGCTAGAACCGGCCATGTTGCTCCTGGTCTACCTAGTGGACCGAGCCTGGTGATGTGATTATTATGTTTTAGGGCGCCTTTAAACCAGAGCAGGTGCTCTTGGTATTTTAATGGGATTTCCACCTCCTCGAAAGGGGTGTACTCATTCGGAGGTTCCTCTATTTTGTAATAGTGGAACTCATGTGTGACAGCGTTTGCTGCTGGAAAGTTTATCCATAAATAGAATACCTCTGTCTGTCGATATTCATGTGCCTCAATTACCAATATGACTGTACCACCTCTCGATGTTAGTCCATTTTCTATTAGTTTAAGAGTTATAGTTTTTCTTATGCTGACCAGGATGAGTATTGCACCCGGGTCTTGCTGTAGGAGACTTGTGTCTCCCGCTAGGAGTTGGGCTGCTATTCTAGCTGCCTCCCTTTCTTATTCATTGTCTGACATTTTACTGACAAGAAGGTTTTTTGTTGCAGATCAGGTTTCAAGGAAACAAAGATTAGGTGCACAATATTTTGGAACACTGTATCCTTCAACGTTGAATAAACCAAAAACTATACATAGAAATCTCTTCCTACTAAGTTCCGGCAGATTTTAACCTTTGACCCACTCCAGACGTCTTTGGAGTATTTACGGGAGAAAGGGTCTGTGTGAAAAAGCACGACTGAGTTACTGTAATGCCTTGCGTTAGATTTATCGCCTTACCAAATGTTGGGCGCCATGTAGTGTAGTTCCTATAGTCCCAATAGGCTCTGCGCATTGGAATAATATCTTCAGCAGTGTAGACGTAGGACTGAGGTCAACTATGTCTCTACTGACTATATTAGACTTAAGTGTTTGCCAGCTAGCTCAGAGTTCACTAGAAACTTTCTCGAATAAGCGAGGAGGAGTTTAACCTCCCTGGATAGACAAGAAGGAATTTAGTTTCTGACAACCATAAAACATGACAACTTTGCTCTCCCTGAATAAGAGTATATCTTTAGAGTTGTGTGAAAACAAAAGACAGCTATTTGACTCAATCAATAAGTGCGTACTTAGTTTCACCAGATTGCAGAGAAAAAGAGAGACGGGCGTTTTCAATAAAAGGTGTTATTTATTGAGCAGTCTTTTTCCTCATACAAGAGAAATGAATTGCTACAATTGCAATACTCATAGTTAAGTAAAATGCATACAGTAAAAGCAGGATTAGGAAATAATACTGTAAACGCATTGATATGGTTTCTTAGCCATATGATACTTTAAAATGGATAAAATAGATACATACATATATACATTGACTAATCGTACTCAACTGGTGCTTCTAACTACGCCTACCCCGGTGTACCTGACCTAAGCCTAATACATGGGAGGGAGTAAGTAAGTAGCAGTTTAAGTTAAGTTTGGTTTGCCAAGAATCTGACTCAAGAATTCTCTGTAAGGGTTTAGTCAGTTCAGTACCTGGGTATTAGAAGGCAGGAGGGCTGGTATCTCTCTCTCAGGACTCGGTATCCCAGTCACCCGCAAGGGTAGGCTGGAAACGCCAGAGGCTGGATTTCTCGGCAAGAGAAAAGACAGCGTCTTTCTCAGCGCGTCAAAAGGGAGGGGCAGCGACCGTGGGCTCTCGCATCAGCTGGGCTCTCGGGCAAGTAGTCGCTGCTCCAGATTCACCACCACCGTGTGTTTGCTTAAGGCAGCGTTGGTATATTTATACCTGAAAGGTGCCGGGGTTGACGTAAGGATGGACATAAGACGTCAATAAAGATGTCACTAAGAACTGGTCGTTCTTACAGTGCTTTACAGGAGTTCTCGGACGAAATCAAAACAATAGCAGGCGGGGATTTCCCAGGTTGCTGGAGGCTTGGATTTGTTTAAGAACTCGGTGTGCTTTCTAGGGGGCTGGAGGAATAGGCTTGCTTAATGTGACAGCATGCGCCATGATCGAATTATGAAAAGGGTTTCTGTGCCGTTGCAGGGATATTATTGATTTATAACCGGACAAGGGCAAAGAATAGGATATTGATTCAGGTACCTAGATAAAACACACTACAATGGTCTTGACTGAGGAGGAGCTACGCTAGCAACCAAGATGGCCGCATAAGCTCCCGGCTCCGTCGACCTCCGTCGCTGGCGGGCCTATCCTGAAATTCATCCTGACCTCCTGCCCGACTCCCGTGTGTCTGAATCGTTGCTGAGCCCAGGGGGGCAATCTCGGAGTTTTTATTGCTCTTTTTGACGAAGTTACACCGTCTTTCATTTTCGGGCCTACGCCAGTGTGTGAGCCGGGGCCTCGAGTACTGACCCAGCCGGGTTTCAGTTGCACAACATCGGCCGCGGGTTTCTGGCGGAGTCCGGTCTCATCGGAGTGAAACTTATTCTCGATCCGGATGGTGGTCTTTGGTCCCGGCGAATACTAGACAGACAGCGACGAGACCTGATTGCTGCGGTTGGTAGGGGGCCAGGTCCCGGGACCCTGTTGAGTCTCTCGGGGTCCACGGGTGGGGCCCCCGCTCGCGGCAGCGGTGTGAAGAGCGTCAAGCCTGCAAGTCGCCAGTTGCCACCGTCCATCCCGCTACTGTCTGTCTCCCCGGAGTAGCCGGCCTCCGGGGTTAAGGATCTGCTTTGTTATCGTGCAAGCGGAGATGGATCGGACGATGTGTGGACCAACACTGGGGTCCGTAATGGCCGCCATCGGGGCTCTTCACCTGCAAATGGAGCCTGCTCTCCACAAATTAACTGTAAGCATCGAGACTGTGTGTTTGAGACCGGACTCCAGCCCTGTGTCAGACCTGCAACATACGGTGACCCCCGCGAACCTTGATCTACCTCGAGAGGAGAACCCCGAACATAATCAAAACCTGGTGCCATTTGTCTATGCACGGCTACAGCGGTACGTTACTGGAGCCCCTGAGCAGCTAGCAAGATCGGCAGAGTCATCGCCCGCGCAGGACTCATTTCTTCCTTCGCTTCTGGAGCCTTCCATTACTACTTTTTGGACTGACTTCAGTGTATCTGGTAGACTTCGAGACTTAACCTTTTTGACCCTTTCAGAATATATTGATCTCCTTTTTCTACAACGTTTTGACTCTTTTGCTATTAGGTCGGTCCTACTGAATGGGGTTTGCGCGATGGATCGTAAGGGCCAGGGCTGAATTTGACTGTCTAAGTTCGGTACAGTGCCTTTCTTTTGGCTCTGCTGGGTTGTATCCATGAGCGTAGGGGCCAGATGGAAGCCCGATTGTCTGGGTTTGGTACAATGGCTATGTTCGAAAAGGGATTTGCTGCCTCTGTGGTGCCTGGGGTTGGGCGGGAAGGTCTTTTCTCTTTCTGTGACTCAACTACCTGTTTTCTTATTAGTCTGCTTAATTCGCTTAATACGACGGTAGGGGATGTCTGCTTTTGGCGGGGGGGAGGGGAGTCCGGGAGCCCGTATTGTATTGTATGACATTTCCTCCTCCATCTTTTCCCTTCCTTGGGGTTTAGTTTAGTGGGCGACAGGCACGCTGCTAGTGGGGTTAGGTCGTAGCCATCTGCAGGGGTGCAGGGTGGGGGGTTGAGTTAATTTTTTTATTTTTCCTTTATTTTGTTCTATGGCCTTTCTTTTTCCCTTTTCCCTTCTTCACAAGAGATGTGGCATATTCTCCTGAGCCTTTTGTTCCTCATATTCGGGTGTCGAGTGTCCGATCTTCATATCCTGTAATCTGGGTGGACGGGTTCCGATGATGTTTGCTTAAGGTTTTCTATACCGTATTGTTTTGCCCCAGCTCTACGCTGGTATTGATGACTCTCAGATGCCTATAATTGTTATGTATTTTCTCAATTCATTTGCCCGTTCACCACTACAATATATTCCACCAAATGATACCCGATATGTACATTTCTACTCTTGTGTTATAATCAATAAAAATATATATAAAAAAAAAAATCCTGGCACAAATTAAAGGCATCCTGGGGTTTTCAATCCCTGAGTCCCCAAGTTTTGCATTGTTGGGCTTGAGATATGATACCCTGAAACGTCAAACCAAGGGTGACAGAGTGATCATTTGGTTATGACTAGGGGCAGCCAAATTTGAAAGAGGCACCATTGCTGACACAATGGCATGGAAACTTGTGCCCTCATTATGGAAAGAATGGTGAACATCTTTCGAGATGATTAAAAAACATCAGATTTACATGGGGGCCCCTGTTATCCTATGTATCCAAGGGTCTTTCATTGGTTTTGTGTCCCGCTCGGACAAGAGCACTTCACCTCTTTCAATTCTGAGGGTAATGTCTGCGTGTCTGTGAGCCCAGACAAGAGTGCCTCAGTCATCCCCATGTTTCCTACAGAGCCACCTCCTAATTACCACCTTCCTTGTAGGCTAATTGTCTAATCTCCATGCGCCCACATTTTAGTTTAGATTTTAGTTCTCTTTCTTTTATTTTCCTTCCCCGTTACAGTTTCTGGAGCATTTCTTTTTCCTGTGCAATGTTTGACAGGTCTTGGAAGGGGTGGGAGGTGATGAGGGTTTTTTTAAGGGAAATGTTTTGCAATTGATATGTTTAACCATGATGGTACTTTCAATTCGCATCTGTAAGGACTCAACTTGTTCCCTCAACCGTTGGACACGGTTACACTCAAAGGCATCTAGTGAGAGACTGAGGGAAACCCTATTGCAGAAATTGTTAATAATGGATTTGTGTAAAATCTAATAAAGAAAGATTTGACACAAAAAACAAAAAAAAAAACAATGGTCTTGACTGATAATGCAAAATTGATTTTTTTCTCTAATTCTTTAAGACCAATGTGAATTCTTTAAGACCAATGTGGATTTCTCAATGGTAGAACAATAGAGCTAAGTGTCAATGTTGTTTCTAGAACTTTGTGTTGTCATGTCTATCTGCTATAAGGATTTAGGACTTGAGATAGGCATCTGACTCTGTAGCATGAGGCCATGTGGGGACGTCAGAAAATGTGCCATTAGCTAGACATTCATAACAACTCATACATGCAAGTTGCTTTATAAATCCCCCTGTGAAAAGCAGAGCATTTTGCAGACTCAACATCTCTGTCAGTACCACTGAATATTGATTATGAGTTTTTTCTCTTAATATTGAACTCAAGAAATCAAACCAATTGAAAATCTCCAATGAATATTTTCATCTAACTTGACATTCAATCGAACTGTGGAATCAATCCTTTATTATCAAAATGTGTACATAATTGTTTTTAGTCACCATATTTTATAAATATAAACTTAATGTTTGTTGGTTATATATGGGGTAAAGTACCCATGCTGTACATTATAAGGTTAATAAAAGGCAGTGAGAAGGTCCATGACCATGAAGAGGAACTAGGCTAATGACGGAGGTGACTTGTAATATCCTTTATTCCTTATAATATATGGTCACACCTACACCTTTACCACAAACCACTTAAATTATTGGTGCATACCTCATTTATATGAAAATGAAAGCATGTTTTCAAATATGAAGAACAATCGAAGCTGCAGTGCAAAATTAAAAAATAAACACATTTGTTGCAAAAAGGTTAACACATGTCTGTTTAAAAAAATTAAAATAAAGGTGCAGTAGGTCGGACTGTGCAGAAACATGCAGAAGGATTCTCACTTTTCAATGACTACCTAAGGAGTGAAAAAAATAAACATGATACAATAAATATATCCTTTCAGAGTGTTACCATACAACAAGAAAAACAGAGCAGAAGAAAGCAAAGCAAGGTTTTGTTTTGTTCCTTAAACAGATGCTTTCACTGTGTTACATGCCCCGACCTGCCAGTCCCCTCGGCAGCTGGCTATGGCAGCCGGCATTGTAACATCAGAACTCATCTGCAATAAGTTACTACCGTTGAGTTCTGACATTTCTTTAGAATAGGTGAATAGGTGTGTTCCAGGTCACCAATTATAAAGAAACTAGAGACTTATTATACAGGGATTGCAAAATACCATGTATTATATATCTATTGGTGAAAGTTTAACATAATTGATCATTTTTATCTTTTATATTATGATATGCACACAGAAAAAGACGCTACACTGAATGAATTAATCACTTGGGACTAGTGACCGAAAGAAACAAATTATTAGGTGGGGAGCTGGGTATCTCAAAAAATGTAAAGGACTGTCCTCACACGCCAGCAGGTGTCATGCTTCATCATCGGCAGTCCTCGCTTTATAGAAACCGCGTTTGGTAGAGAGCGGGTCTACACCTGGAAACAGGGAGACACTTCTAAATTACTGAATAACCTTTGGGCCATCATTTACAATGTTCAATGTATCTGGATTTAATACATGGCTTCATAGTCCAGCAATGTTTATTTTTTATTTTTACGAATGATTCAGCACTGGGTGCCCCACGAGCATGCAGTTACCTAAGGGCGATGGAGGAGGCCCCCTTCCATCCGTGCTCAGGTTCCCAAGCAAGCAGCTCTAAGCACCAGCCCAAGAGGCTATCCCAGGCCAACCAGGTCTCCACGGCACTGCGGTATCATTACGGTTTAGGGGGGATTCTGACTTGGATGCATTCAGTCATAATCCCCTAGATGGTAGCTTGCCCCATTGGATGCTCAGCCAAGCGCAAATCCAGGAATGTTGTTTTTCATTAGCTACAATGAAAGAGGGCTCTGACAATTAACAATTACTTAGAATGCCAAAGAAAGAGATAATTTACAAATGCAGAATATTCAAGGTCATCAGTGGTTAAGATGTGCCAGCTAACAAATATGAAGATTTGAGATAAGTAATATTAAAGCATATTGCTAAACAACTTAAATATTGGCGAGATTGAGAAGGTATCGCCCATACTAGACTGGTGTCAGAAAGTTTGGTTTCTTTGAAGAGTTTGGGTATCTGCACTTTAAGGTCTCGTCATTAGCATGTATTACATGGTATAAATCCAAACAAATAACAGCGAAATGTAATTATCACCTGGGTTTTCAATAAATATAGTGCCCACAAAGCACACTGATATGCTATGAACATGTACATAGTGATGTACGGGAGTTCACCTTAACCCCTTGGGGGAGGTGGGGGGCCGCGCGGCGCCGACATGCTGGTAACGGAATCACTCCGTCACCAGCCATGGGTGGGCTGTGCTAATGACGGAGTGGTTCCATCACGGCCCCGCCCGCCTAATAGAACGCGCCACACAGGCGCAAAATAAACGGCTCGCAGTCGCGGCGGCCGGGCCCTGACGGAACCACTCCGTCATTAGCACAGCTCACCCGTGGCTGGTGACGGAGTGGTTCCGTCACCAGCATAGAAGGGGTTAAGGATCTATTTACGTCATCACATTGTATTGTTATGATTAGTAAAGTTTGTTCTGTCAACCTATATCAGTGTCAACCATTGAGTATTGGGATGTCAATGTCATATATATATATATTAGATATTTATACAAAGTAGAAAATCACAATGACAACTTCAGGCACTGTTTTAACAAATGTGCAAAAAAATTATGACTTTACATTGAGCTGTATTAAAAAGAATGGGCTATCTGTGTTCCGATGACGTGTGTCATCTTAGACGAATGGTGATTTTTGTTTTACGATTAATGGACTATAGTTTATTTGGATTTACTTTTCTTAAGAGGGTGAACAAATTGCATGAAATATTATTACACTGTTGAATGTGAATATAAACAAATTTAAATGTCTATAGCACTATCACATTCCCTTAGTCACAGGCGCTGCAACATATATTTGTTAGCATTTTTATACATAACCCTGTGAATTAGACAATAAATATCAGGCATTCAGCATGCCAGTGCTAAATTACCTTTGTGAAGTTCCAGCGTTGGATGAAGTGCCGGGCCACGTCACGCGCTGCTCTGCCATGCACAACAGAAGCAATGTCATGCCAGGGCATTCTGGGAGTGTTGTACCTGTCAATGAAATCTGCATCGCCGTGTGGCAATATGTTAGAATTATTCTCACAAGATTCCAAATATAATGGTTTTCAATAAACAAAAAATATATTTTTAGAGACTTATATATACTGCAACCGTCAAACAAATCAACAAGCTAAAATCGATTACTTGTACATAAATATTTACATATGCTGTTGTTTTGCTTCAGATGATTTACACCACTCACATAATTCAGTGCAATTAGGTGACAGGAGAAAGGGGAAAAATGAAAAAGAGCCATATTAAATCATAATGGAGAGGAGCAGAATCTAGATAGTGGTTGGATTACTGCTCTTTGCAGTGCCTGCTTGCAACCTTTTGCAGTCAGTACTTTACAGAGCCAATTTTAAAGTGTGGGTGGGTCAAAAGAACGAGGGGGAGGTGGGTTAATGTAGGGATAGCCAGATGCTGAGGAGAAAGATTTCCTCCATAAAAAGCATGTGGCTCAAAGTCATTAAGATGTGCTGTAGAAAGCTGCCATTATTACTGGTAATGAATAATATGGGAAAACATAAATAGCAAATATCATGGGCTGGTCGGTTTGTTTAATCAATCAAAAATGTGTTCCTTAAAAAAGAAATTAGTAAACAAAGCCTCAAAATAAGACCACTCATTAATTTCTTATTGATAAAAAGGGAATGTTTAGTATCACATTGTTTGCCATTGTTCGCCTAGAGGTGGGCTACAGCAAATTGTGGCAAGCCCATTATTAACAGCCAGTCATTGAGTGAAGAAACCACCGTCATCGCTTAAATAAGCACCCAAAGGGCGTTTAAAACTGAAAATGTTCTAGGCTTACCATGAACCACAGAATAGGTCTAAAGAATTGCAGAACAGGTATATAAAAATAAGAGCCCTGCCGGTCCAGCACCACCCAGTCTCCTGGCTCCAGAGCAGGCAGGATCCGGGTCATCGGCACATTTGAGCATTCAATGGTCGAAGGTCCAAAATAGGTCAGAGTCCCAGTCCTTCTTTGCAAATAGCGAGAGCACCAACCATCCCTTCTTACAGTCTAGAACCTTGTTTGGGAAATGCCACTAAAAAGTGCAAGATGCTTAAACACAATCTAGTCACAAAGAATTGTGTTTGAGAATTGGTGGTAGAGGTAGATAAAATTGCTGTTCTTTGGGGTACATGAGACACCCGTCACAACCAGTTGTAAGTGGCCCATATTTGCCCCAGAATAATGTGCCTCTTTTATAATGAATTGTATCCTTCACGGAGCAGAGCCAATGGATTGACAAAGCGCTATCTAAGTTGGTACGGTCCTTAATGACTTCCCTTGAGAACATTAAGTCCTCAGATAGCCAGATCTTTGCCCAAAGAAACAAAGGGGCAATATCTATTCGATCTTCAAGGTAGTTCAGCCCCAGCTCATGATGACAGAAAAGTGTGGGGGGCACTATTTGAGGTCGACAATAGTCTTTGTATGAATATATGTTCCAAGAACTGCAAGTGTCGGCTTTTTATGGTAACCCCAAACTCCTGCCCCATAAGATGCCACAAATAAGCATTTAGCTTTGTAGAGGGTAACCAATTCTGTCACCGGCTTGTGGTCTAACTTTCAGGCAAAGCGGAATAACCCCTCCACAACCTGACTAGTATGTTAAAGTTTTGCCGTAATAAGGGTTCCCAATTCATAGTGCTATTAAAAATGTTCCCTAGATATGTAAAGTTGGACAACTTATCAACAATCTTACCCCTTACAGCACATTTTCTTGTTTTAGTTTCTTTGGGGCCACACACCATATCATATGATTTAATAAAATGTACTTTTAGATCCAGTGCTGCCATAAAATCTGGACAAGCATTACGTGATTTTTGGAGGCTGTTAGCTGTCAAAGCCATTAGCAAGATGTCACCCGCATAAGATCACCACTGTATTCTTCTGCACTACCATCAGTACAGTTACCTCCTTACATGTTAATACCTCCTTACATCCCTACCTTATATATCCATATTAAACTTTTCTTGCACTGCTTTGCTTTCTAATATACATTGATAACTAGTTAATTCCATAACATTAATTATACAATCTTAACTATCGAAAATATAATGCACATAGCAATACAATTAACTATCAATTACATCATTGATAAAATTACCCATGACAAAATGCTTTGCATGTGGAACTTGGGGGGATGGCAAGTAACATTGTTTATATTGTCTGGCTATGAACTTTTATCCTACAAACTGGGGAATTTGCCTTATAAAGCATGTATGGCAGCCAAGGCTGAAGGACGCACAAAAAAACCATAACAGTTGTAGCACTCTGGAGGTTGTTTCCACCTTTACAACCAACATCACTTACCATCCTCCACAACAACTTTACGGGACTTATGTGGCCATCACCATCGATCTACTTTTTCTCCAGCTGTGCAGATCCTTCAAAAACAGTCCCAATGCTGCCCTTAACAGTAATCTGCGCGGTCAGAGCATTCTAGGACCCAATACTGACATCCAAACGTCCATGCAGTGCTTCAAAAACACTCTCCAGGTGACAGTATTCCATCAGGCACTAATGAAATCAGAAAGCTAAGCACAAGACGCTATCTGGAAACGGTTGGAATCACTCTATGCTTGAATATATACTTAAACTCTCGCTTCTAATGAAGCTTTACTGGCTGCTTAGCTGAACCTACTGGAAATAACTATATTCCACCGACTAGGACATACAGTCGGTCGCTTAGGCTTGAGGCCTTATGACCTAATACGGACAAATCATGCCAACCTCGGCTCATGATGTCTATTACTCTTGCAAGGCATATAACGCTTCATCATGTGCCCTGAAGAAGCCCATATTTGGGCAAAACACATTGGCTGTCTCAAACAAGACACATACTAGGAGTATTTGAAATAAAGTTACACAAAGACCAATGACTGCCTATTGTGTTTCCACTTTGTACATGTTACATTGCTCTACTTGTTACTAATTGATATTGCCTCTCATCCACATTCTATGCATGTTTCAATTTGTGTGCAAGGGGTGGCTGATCATTTGAGGTGAGCAATATCCTTACACCACATGATTGACCTAGGTAGTGCAGTCTCTCACAACCCGGAAGCTTTACCGTTTACTGAAACTAATGATATAAAAAGTATCTAGTTTTTAAGCAGCTTTATCTGATATGGCCATCTGGTCTAAATCACATGGTCGACTAGAGTACCATAAATGTTTAACCCCTCCCATGCTGGTGACGGAACCGCTCAGTCACCAGCCACGGACGCGCTGTGCTGATGACGGAGCGGTTCCATCACGGCCCGCTCGGCGCGCGTGCGCGGCGTGGATTCCACGCCTGCACTGGACGTTCTGTTGAGTGGGCGGGGCTGTGACGGAACTGCTCAGTCATCAGCACAGCGCCCCCGAGGCTCGTGACGGAGCGGTTCCGTCACGAGCATGGGAGCGCCGCGCGGCATCCCCCCACCCTCCGAGCGCTGCGGCGGAATTGCCTCCGCAGCGAAGAGGTTAAAGACTGAAGGTGAAATGTTTGACCAGGCAGAATATTGTGTACAAAAAGGCTGCAGGTGCATGCTTGACTCTGCACCTTGGTCCTACAGCGATCTTCCAATACAAAATTCCAAACTTCTCCAAGGGCTCTGACACATGTCCTAACCTCTGAAGTCCTTTTCTAATACAGAATTCCGTTTGGTTAAGTTTTACTTTTTCCTGAACCAAATTTTCTCCTATGTGGAATAACCCACTCGTTGAAACCATCAACATCAGCAGGCTAGCTAGGAGCAATAATGGCTCAGTTCTAATTTGTGGCTTACTCTCTATCAGATCTTTTTCAACCAGATGTCTGGACTTCACCACAGACATCCAGAAGACCTATATCATAGGCTGAAGCTTCGATTAGACACAGCATTCATTCTGGTCCTACTTAACTTCTTTTGCTAAGGGTTTTTTTCTAAAGGCCAAGGTAGACTTCTTCAGCAAGAGAAAACCTACCTTATTGTGAACTGGTGACAAGTATTAGCTTTCTCTCAGTCAACTTAGACAACTTAAAACGTTTTCCATTGTTTTTTTTTTTTTTTTTTTAAACTTTGCACTTTTCATTTGTGGTTTTCCCATTTGCTTTGAATAACATTTTAGTTTTTCCTCTAACTTTAATACCTGCGTTTTTTTAATGGAATATGCTCTGTGATTAAATGTTAGGAAATTAATTTTAGAAATGATGAATGTGAAGAATATAGGAATAGGACCAATACATTGTTAATCTTTCACTAAGCACTAAGTATTTGTTATTGTGTTAATATGTTTTCGTTGAGAAGATGTCTTTGTGAGTAAAGGCTCACGAGACACTGAAGCTTGTGTGAAATGAATAGGTCTATAAATTGCTGCTCAACAATCTGACACCTACTTCTAGAGAAAAAAGCCCAGGGGTTCTCCTTCAGAAGTAAATACAATAAATACCACTGATATTGTTAACTAAACTTTTAGTTTTTTTGGAAGTAGTCCATATAGTCCCTGTAGTGGAATTGAGAACAGTAAGCTGCAAGGTTTAAATAGTTCTAGGTGGCAGACATCTAACCCAGTGAGTAACCCTAGGTTAGCCTTTTGTGAACATTCTTCTTTGTTTGATATTTGCAGCAACTGGTATTACCGCCCACTTTTTTACTATTTCCCTCACCCACACTGCCGCTGTTCCCTACACAATTCTTGTGGTATTCAGTTAGGTCATCATTTCACTTTATCGTGTCTTCCTAATACAGTAAATCATCGTTTTCCCTTAGGTAATATCCCGATGTGCAAAAAGCATCCTTTGATGAAACCATCATCAAAAGGAGACTGATATACAAAAGGTTGGTTGCAGCACAATTTGCACCTTGCATGGTGACTAGTCTCTCCATTTACCATGCAAGGCATACTCAAACAATTGCACTACATGAGAAAGTGCTAAAATGCCCAAAAATATTAATAAGACAGGAGTAGAACTACAAGTTCCTGGGGAAAAATACTGAATGATGGGAGAGGGATGGAAGGAACAGCAGACCATGATCCTAATATTTATGATGTACAATGTACACAACCAGTGGCACTTTGTTGATGAGATCTTGGGGAGCGTATTCAGTGGAGCATGGGACCACTGTCTGAGACACCTAATATCTGCAGACTGCTAAATCCAAGTGTAAGTTGACAAGTTGTGAGAGCATTCACTTTGTACTACTATTTCATGGTTTGCAACTGAAAACAATACTGCAAAGTCGTCTAGCATTCCCTCGTGAATTGCTAAGGGGAACAACACCCCTTGACTACCCTTTTCAATTTACAAGGGATCACAGTGCTTCTATTGTAATTTGTAATACCCATTTGAAAACGTAATGCTTTTTTGTGCATTGAGGATAACAACTTCTGCACTGATTTTGTGGATACAAAGACTTGTGCATGAGCGGCACTTAGGTTTCAATTAATGATTTGTATTGCTCTGCAGGAAGCTGTCTTACAGATAAAAGATGTCCTTACCATCAAAAGGTTTGTCCAATTGAATCCAGTCTTTGTAGACAAAGTTGCAATAGTCCTTGCCATGCCAAAAACGGGTTTCCCCTAACAGCTCTCCAACACCAGTCTGCAGGCTGCGAATAGATCCCCTATCTACAAACAGGTATGAAAGGGACACAAAATAAGGAAGGATAAATAGTCGAATATTATAAGTGAAAATGCGCTGTTTCTATTTTACTTTTTGGCAATACAGAAAGACAAGGTGGTATCATGCAGTAAATAAAAGAAAAAACATTGATGATACAAGTGATGCAGTATCTACCGTAGACCTCGACTCACAGTGTACACAATTAGGTTTATTTACAGTCATGAGGCAGTAAGTAGTCTATATGTATTTATTAGAAAACCTCCATTTACAAAATGCTTCGACAGTGTACAATATTTGTGCAGTCTATAAAGCTTAACTTAAATAATTTGCATTTGATTTTACCAAGCAGGGTAGACAAAGTAACCAGTCTTCAGATTTTGCTGGAAAAAAAAAACCTAAAACAAATTATGAATTAATCTTGAGCCGCTAATAATGGTCTTGGAACACGACAGAGGGCAGATCATCAGAACACTGTGGCCATCAAATATGCTCCATAGTTCTTTATTGAGGCATCTACATGCCTGAAGGGTTCTCTGACAATCTATTACACATTGACAAAGTAAAAAGGACAACCAAAAGTTACTGATGTGTATGGTGCTGTAGGATAAGACATATCAAAGTCTGATTGTAGGTAGAAACTTCGAATATGACCAATAGGATGGACACAAAACAGGCCTTCAAGCTATTTTGGAAGTAAAATGGAAGTAAAATGGACTGGAGATGTACGTCGATTCCGTTTTGCGGGTCAGAAAGTACGATTTTTTGCATCTTCCAAAATGGAACGTACTAATGTGTCTCAGACACATTTAGTGATTCCCAATGGTGTTGCAAATGACATCCCTCATCAATATTCATGAGGCAGGTCGCATTTTGTGACCCATTGGGAATGGCCTACTATCACAGGGATGGTGGCCTGCTGGGGACAGCAAACCACCAGGTCTGTGTTTGCTTTGCAAATAAAGCACCATTATTTAAAATGCAGCCCGTTTTCCTCAAAGGAAAACGGGATGCTTTTAAAAGTGAAACTTGAAAAGGTTTCCTTTCATTTTTTAAGGGCTGGCAGTGGGAACACTGCCTGCTCTTACAAAATATTTTCGCTGCCAAAAACAAAGGGGAAGGGGTCCTTTGGGGACATCTTCCCATTTATGAATGGCTTACCATCTATTTGAAATTGGTGACAACTGTGATTGCCTTAAACAATTGTACATCCCCCTGAGACTCGCTATTAGGACTGGATGCCCTTGGCATGCCCCTTCCTAATAGTGACTCGAAAACCTTATTTCACGAGCCGGTAATAGGTTTCTGACTCGCAAAATAGGGTTTACACTTGCTACAACCCTTTTTAGCAGTTGCAAACAGCCTGATTTTTCATTTGTGACTGCTAAAAATGGTGGTACATTTGACCTCAAATACAATGATGGAGTCCATCAAGTAATTTAATATCTGGTAAGTAAGGTAGGGAGTATTAAGAGGGTAGAAACAAGGGTCACCGACACCCAGGTATTGGATGTGCGAAAAACTGCACTAAATTCAAGCAAAATACATTCCATTAGTCTCCTCGTATTAATGTGTTAAAATACAGAAAAATACGAGCTTCCATAATATTGAATAAAATACTAGTACCTTAAAACAGCAAAGGAGCTGTTTTTTAAACATGCCGCTGCTCATTATGAAAACATTGAACTTTTGTAACCAGCTGTGAGAGGGTATGCCTTGCTAAAATCAGTGCAGGGTATGGTGAACGAATTCTCTATCCTCACAAGCACCAGCAACAGGTTTTTAGTAACTCAATTAAGATTTAATCAGTTCCAGTATCTCCTGGCGTCCCCATCTGGCTTTATTCCTTCAAAGTCAGAGGGCCCTGTGGCTTCAACGCTAGGTCCCCACAGGACACCCTAAACTTTGTCCTCCTATGTAAATATTTTAGCTACCCCAGGAGACAGATTCTCCAACCCTTTTTAGAATCTATGAAGTTTAGACAAGACTGTGTAGCACTCATCTACTTGCAGCTTTTGCCTTATGACCATACTTTTTTGTCATCACAAACTTGTTGAGGGCTGCTATTAGATCAAGACACTTGGTTGGATCTTGCTTCTTTGCACTGTGTTTTTAATCAATTACAATTGTAATGATGTTTTTTCCACCATGCTTAAAAAAAATCTTTAATGGTTGTGATCACATCCGAATAAATATTTATTGATTATTAAGTGTGAAACAATGCATATATTCAAAATTTTAGGTAAAGAAATATTGCATTGGTAAAACAGAGGAAGCGTTTAATTTTTAAATACAAATTACAAATAAAAACGTAGCGGTGATATTAGGATGGTTTGAGAGTTAAGGTTAACATAAAGATTAGGATTAGGGTAAGAGTGAGGGTTAGAATTAAGCTGGAAGTCATATTGTTTTAATTATATGTGCAGTTTCTTAAAGTAAATAAATTACAAAGTCCCTTTACAGATATACAAATTTTATATAAAAAGGATTTCAGGTTTGTTAATTATTTGTAAATCTAAAATCATAAGGAAGGGGTTATTTATCGGAAGAACAGAAATGTCAAAATATGATGAAGCGCTCTTCATATTATATGGACAATGATATAGCAAATTCATGGTGTATATCAATCAACAGATAATAGAGACATGGACCAAAGAGAAAGATATAGGATCTCTTCAGAACGAAAATCATGCAGCAAACTCTTAAGAGTCTGGTTATAGTCCCAGCAAACTAGAGTATCAAGTCAGACGGAGTCATTCTGTAATTCTTAGATAATTAGTTGACAATGAATGTAAAATAAAATAAAGCATCTTTAAAGAGCCCTAAAAATATAATATCATAATTAAATGAAAACTATGAAAAAATCATAGGAAGTCATAATGACCATGGTAAGAAAAATGATTCTCGATTGAAAATTGGGGAAAATTCTGCAGGGGACAGATGTAAAAAGAAATGCTTTTGCTATCTTATACCTGCCAATCCTGGCGAAGACGAAGAGAGCGTGGTATACACCACGAGAAGAGAACTACTGATTAAGAAAAATAAAATACCACTGGAAAGACTGGTATGTGTATCCACGTTTGGCCCACATGCTCACAAATTCCGGAAGATCATCTTAAGCAACTGGCACCTGCTTACCAACCTTGTATGCACCATAGAAAGACCACTCTTTGTCATGAAAAATTATACGTGCAGACCTCAGGAACTGTAAAACCACGACAGATTTAAGATCTCTATGGAATTTGACCCTAGTAGAGGGACACCACAAATGTGGCACCTGTTCAGTATGTGACAATACTGAAGAGGGTAGTCAATTCATATACGATTCCATCAAATGGGTACACAAAGAATTTACAAACTGCAAAACCAAAAATGTTGTGTACGCCATCAAATGTCCGTGCCCGAAGCTATATATCGGCAAAACCATACAACAAATCAACCAAAGGATCGTCCAACACAGATCACGGATCAAGCAAAAAGTTATATCAGCACCAATAGTACCACATTTCATTGAGAAACACCATTCTGAAAAATAATTTACTTGGACAGTCTTGTCAGGAATCAAAGCGCCAAAAAAGAGAAGCATACCTTATTATCAAATATAACTATGTCGCAAATGGTTTAAATGAGATGACAGAACTTCAACAGATTTTGCGCTGAGTACCCAGTGAAGTACTTCTTTAAACTGCGGTATAGAAAGTATCATCATTACATTTCACCAAACCAGATTGGATTGCATTTATACATATACTCATTTTAGCAAAATGGTCAAAAACCACAAATCCCAGAATCCACCTAAAAAGAATCTCAATGCACTTCCTGTGCAACAGGATATAGAACCGGCCGATCATCATGACCGATTCTTGCTCAATTTTTTGGCGAGAAGACTGGAACACACTTCGGCCTTATAAGATAGCCCTAAAGTAAGTAAATGATTTTGTCATATGAATCTCTAATAACTAAGGTCGTAATGTTCAAACTACACGTAGCAACTGAAAAGTGTAATTCTTTCAGAAACCCAACGCGTCTGGCCGAGAGTTGCTGATCTGAATTCAATTAACTTTCCGACTTCATATGCCAGTAAGTGCATCCTCCGTTTCATAGCTTTTCATTCATGAACATACAGGGGTCATTGATAGGATAAAGTGTCCATTATTTCTTTCTTTGCAGTCTGTGGGGCAAACTGCCGATATTCAACATTGCTTAAGAATGACTTGAGCAATATAAACAACGAAAGGAATTAACCTGTCCACATTCCTTGGCCTAAAACAACCGTAAGTGGAACGCCAAAATATATTTTATCTAATGAAACAAACAGCAACATAAGCAGGCTTACTAATTGAAAGTGCCTTGCTTTTCAGGTCCTGAAAACTGAAATATAGGAATAACATCTGCAGCACGATATGTGCATACATGCCAACATTTTAGGGCAGGGACGTGGGAGATTTAAAGTAAAAAATCGGGAGAATGAAAATTCCCCATTGACTTCTATTGTTGAAAATACAATTTCAGGCGGGAGACAGCTAAAAGAAAGTCATTTTTGGCTTGAAAAATCGGTAGTCTCCCGCCTGAATCGGGTCTGTTGGCATGTATGTATGTGCAACAACTTCACACTCAGGTATTATGAAAACTACTAAACAGGTGAATTTACACAACAAGAGGGATGCTAAGTTTCAGATAATTAATTTTAATTTATAGGTTACACCGTGCCTAGCCCTGATGAAAATCCCGTAAATACTAAACCGGGATTGGAAATGCGTCGGCATTTCCTGTATTTTGCCACAAAGGGTTTTCAGAAAATTCTAGATCCCTGGAGAGGGCGCATGATGTAAAGAGCACCCCACAGAGTAGTATTTCCCCCGTGTGGCTGCAGTTCCCATAAATACGCCAAGTCAAAGGGCTTCTTTGGAATTGCATTGTATTACAAGTCGAACCAGATGACATTTGACAGCACATTTGAACTGTGATGTTAATTCATTTTTCCCCCCATCACTTTGTATCCTTTTACGTATTTCACATGTATTGTAGGTGTGATGTATTCAACTCTGGCATGAGAGAAATGTTTATAAATATTGTGTGGAACATGTTAAGAACTGTGATTTATACACTAAAAACATATGTACTTAATAGTCTTTGTTTGTTTTGACCGCCAAAATAAATAGCAGTACATAAACCAAAAGTCAGGTTGTCTGCCCTCTTCTTCACATGTTGTCTATACGTCCAGGTCTGGCTTCTGTTGGACGATAACCCCCCTAGGTTTCCTCGGCTATAGAAAGAGGCATCTAGTTGAGGTCAATTTAGAACTTTTTGGCATTGTTTGGATGAAAAAAGATCTTGATTGAAATTGAAAGTGTGGAGAAATGCCTTCTAGACATTAATTTGGTGTCCATATACTTCAAGTTTCAAAACACCACTAGAAACCTATTGTGAATATTATGACACTGCACACATATTAATGATTCATTAGACAACTGCTAATATATAGAACAAGTCACGGAACACCACTGAACTCACTGACCACAAAACAAAACACCCAACATCTGACATCATCTTCCTTGACTCACCATCATTACATTGAGTGAGCTCTTTTTCAGATATGCTCAACTGATAGCACATCTTCATATGGAAATTTAAGCCATGGAGGGCATTCGAATGCCTGACGTAAGAGATTTCATAGCCTGTAGAAAGTGCAAATGCTTTTTAACAGCTCACATATGTCATCAATAATGTTTCCATATTTTTAAAGCATATACCTGCAAATAAGCTGGTAGAGGACTGGGCTTCAATCCTTTACAATCTCAGGTTCTATAAATTTACAGTATATTTCCAACACTATGATTGATACTTTACGAATAGCCAATGTAGCAATCTGTTTGTAATTGTAGGCTTAATCTTCATAACCCAGGCATGGTTGTAATGCATTTTGAATATGAAATTGGATATTGCTCTGCTGCATGATTTACCTGAGCTACGCCATCTCCCGAACAGCATGACACAGAAGACTGGATACACAAATCAGGATGATGTCCCATAAAGAACTGATTTTTAGGCTGTTCCATCTTTATAACTTGGCCACTTCTTACATAATAGATTGATTCTAACAGTAGGTCTGGGTGCAATAATGAGAATTTTCCTCTAAGGATTTGAATTTCCTTTGAAGAAAAGAACTACTATGTTTAGTTAGTCTAGTAATAGCCCTCTACACATTTTCCTACGTATGTGGTGTCACAGGAATCTCTTTCCCCATCTATTTTGAAAGTGTGAGTTTGACACTAAGGGCCCCATTAGGATGTCGGGCGGGCGGATCGCCACCGCCATGCGCCACCCCCATGCGCATGGTGCCTGTCACGTTGTGCATTGAAGTGCACAATGTGCATTTTTAGCATAGCTTTCAGCACCGCTCGCCGCAAAGATAAAAATGCAGAATGCGCCCACCAGTGTGACGAGCGCATCATAATGTCCCCCACGGGACCGCCGCCCTTATGGCAGGAGGTCCCATTTTACGTCGGTCCGCCCACCATCCTCATGGGCCTTTTAGTTCCGTTCATCCTATAAATATGCCATCACATCCCAGAAAGATTACAATTAATGACTTATCTACTTCTACCTATCCCTTAATTAAACACATCTTGCATGACCACAGATAGAGAATGAATAGCCTTATGTTGGTACCACTTATGCAGAATAAATACAGAGTTAGTTTACAATCTCCTTCATCGCATCATTCTTTATCATCAAAAGCACAGATATCTTGATAAACTACACAACTTGCTATTCATGTTAACTTGAATTTAAATCTAAGGATATGTTGTACAGATAAGCTATGAACTTCATCCCTACCAAAACTATGCCCAACAATTTCTTAAAGCAGAGGAGCAGTAGTGGCAATGTCACAAGCAGACTGTGATTTGGACCAGCCCACTTAGGAGCTCATAATGAGTGACTACTTTATTTTTTATTTATTTTATTTATTTTAAGAGCTTTATATAGCGCTGGCTAGACCCGAAGGTATCAGAGCGCTTTACATTAGGTTCCACAGTGTAACAGAAAATGATAACAATTACACATTATGTAAAAATATAAGCAATACATTGAGAGAGGAGAGAAGGAGAGACATAAATAGAGGGAGGATGCGGGAAGAGAAGACAGGAGAGACAAAAGACCGACTGGGTAGGTGACGTCCAAGGAGGGAATCCCCGGCCCGTGTCCCTTTTAGCTAAACCAGGTAGCTCCATCGGGCATCAGACAAAAAAGCTAGGTCTCAATTGACGAGGGAAAATCCACAGATAAACAGAGTGGGGACTAAGGGCCAGTAGAGGTGAGGGCAAAGGTCAGTAGCTGGAAAGTGGAGAAGAGCGGAGAGGGGTAGTGGGTAGGAGGAGGAGGGAGATAAGGTCGGGAGAGACGCAGGAGGGTTTTCCCAAAGACCGGCTGGGTAGGTGATGGTCAAGGAGGGAATCCATAACCCATTCTCCCCTTTAGCTCGTGAGGTAGCTCCACCGGGCATCAGTCAAAAAGGCTAGGTCTCAGCTGGCAATGGAAAGGTTTCACAGTAAAGGTCCTGGTGGGTGAGCGGGAGTAGGGTCGAGTGAGGGCTGGTCGAGGTCCGAACGAAGGCCAATAATTTTAGACCTGGGGAAGAAAGAGTATCATGGAGGGTCTCACTGAGGTGGCCAACTTGAAATCCAGCAGGTGGGACGAGTCCTTGGGGGTTAGAAATTCAGTCTGCCCCCTGCTGGAATCGGCACAGTGCTTAATTTGAGCAGGCGATTGCTAGTGGGTGCCACCAGCACTTATTTTTGGGTACCAACAGTGCTTTAAATGGGCTGGTATTGTCTGGAACAGAACACCTGCACTTCTATTTCTCTATTTAAAGCACTGGGCACCACCACTTATTTTTCCTCATCAGACATTTTCCAAGAGCAAGAGAGAGAAAAACACACAAAACGGAAAGACAGAGGAGAGAAAGACGGGTAATCCATCACCAAGGGAGAAAGCAGAAACCTGTATGAGTGAGATAAAAGGACAGAGTGTGTCTGGTAGCTAATTAAAGATGTGGTGGCTAATCAAAGAACCAGCCATGTCCGCATGCCACGTGTCCACACAGGAAACTACCAGGTCCAGCATGAAGGCCCTCACCCAGCAACCCAGTCGGTGTCACTGACCTGGGTTTTCCCACTCCGGAGTTCCCAGAAACCCTGCTATTTTATCTCTGTGGAAGAATAAATAATAGCCCATTTCCTGGGCTACTCATAATAAGGGCATCAATTCAGGCTGTAACAACCTTAGGGCAAAGGAGGGTCAAATTTAGCAACAGGTTGGACATAATTATGGGGCAAGAAAAGTAAATTATGCAACAGAACATAGCTCAATTAGTGATGGTTTTCGTCATTTCATCACCAATCAGTACTGCCTGGGCAAAGTTAAAACTCATTAGTTCCAAGTCAAACACAGGATTAAAGCAGTCAGCAACTGAAAGGTAATCCGTTAATCTTTGCAAAGGGTCTAACATCTGCAGAACCACATTTTGGAACTGCAATTGAAATTTTTTAGTAACTTTGAATCTACTGGTGATAAAAACAAAACGGTTTTGGGTGAAATCTACAAATGGTGCAGCAAATGGTGGATTATGCAAAAAAACAAAAAGCAAAAAAAAAAATCACAAATGTTGTGGCCTGCAAAATTGCTTAGTTCTAGAGGCCCTGGGTACTCCCTTAAAATTCTTCAGAATGGAGCTGTGAGTGATGGTATCTGAAGCCTCATGACCTGATCCCTATAAATACTGAACATACCATGCAGGATGAGGATTGAGCATCTGGCAACTTACGAGCAGTGCCTTCCAACCACGATGCAAGGAGCAGAATCGATGTTGCAATGGAGCAGCGTCTTTGGTGATACCAGGGAGGCAGTGTGAAGTGAGGCAGTGCAGAGTGCAGTGCCCACAGGTCATGGTGCAAGCAGCAGCTCAGTGGCGATGTTGTCAGTGAGACCAGGGTTGCAGTGCAAAGTGTGGCAATGCCCTCTCCGGTTCCTTCAGGACACAGTCAGCAGCAGTGTCCTTGGTGGCGTCTGGTTGCTTTTTCTTCTGTTGCAGCCCAAAACACACAGTTCCCAGTGCTGGTAACAGATGAACTTGAAGTCTTCGCTGTTACTGAGACTTCTTGAAAAGGGGGCAGGCTCTACCTCAAACCCTTGGAGAAACTCACACAAAGAAGTTGTAGAAAGTTCAGTCTAGCCCTTTCAATGCCCAAGACAGAAGCAGCCACTCCAGGCCAACACAGCAAAGCACACATCAAAGTGGTAGTTCCTCCTCAAAGCTTCTCCAGGTCTTCTTCTTGGTCACAAAAGAGTTCTCTCTGAAGTCTTTTCTATCCCTGAGACTTCCAACAGGAGGCAAGCTCTACTTGAAAACTCTAATAGCAGGATGATGAAAGTACACTTCAGGCCATTCCGTGCCCAAGACAGAAGCAACAAGCAGCAGGACAACACATCAGAGCATGCAGCAAAGTTGTAGTTCCTCCTGACAGCTTTTCCAGCCCTTCTTCCTGGCAGGTTCCTTAGTGTAGCAGTAATCTAAAATACTGGGGTCTGGGCCCCAATATTTATACAGCAGATTCCTTTGTTCTCTTGGTGCAGAGAGGCCCTGTGCTCAGACAAAACCAGTGCTGTCCTCTCTGGTCCAGCTTCCCGGCAGGAGGTGGAGACAGCATTGTCCAAGACAGGCAGTCTATTCAGGTGCAATGGAAATCTCCTCCCACCACTCTAAATGCAGACCAGGCATATTCAGGTGCTAGTGAAAACTCCTCCCACTACTCTGAAAGCAGCCCAGGTCTATTCAGCCCAGCCCTGACTCATTCACCTTTTACCTTCCAACTCCTACTTGCTACAATACATCACCCAGCGCTCATACATCTACCCAGACACTCATTGCGCGCTTCACCCAACACACGGACAACGCTGGTGCTTGTAGGGTAATCGCTACTGGATGCTAGCCCCGCACATTTCTCTATGTAGCCTAATGGGGAGCCACGGCCAACGGCCAGTGAGTCAAGTGAGCCGCTGGTCTAAAAAGTTTGGGAACCAGTGCTCTAAACATATAATAAATTAAAGACAAAACAATTTTATTTCTCAAAAAAGACAATATAAATTTAGAAAAGAATATATAAATAAACGCTACTCAAGCTTCATCATGTATTACAATTACATTTGAAAATATCATTTAATTTATTACAAATGTTAACGGGAAACGTAACATTTTTGGTTGAATAATTACATTAATTCATATCTATCTTAATCCATATAATACACAATGGACTTTGCAATAATAGTCCATAAAATTAAAGGCAAGATCCATGTTCAATAAAAATAGCCCAAAACTAAAATAATGAATCTACTTTGGAATAAATCCTTCCAAATTGGCAGTAGACAGTATAAATGCTGTTGACTCATGTATTACACTTTATTTTGTAACCTTGATCTTCAGGACTACTTATCTTGATAATTCATTAAGAGGAAACTTTCAGACATTATCAAATATATAGTTCAAGATTAGGGTAAGAGATTAATTAATTAGCACATGAATTTGAAGAACAAATCAAAAAGAACATTCAATTGTACAAATTTACAAAATGTAGAACTGTGTAACAAAAAATCAAACTTTTAAGACAATATGTTGGTCTAATGATTGACTATATTCTTAATTGGTTATCTATGGGCTAGATGTAGAACCCGTTTTTGCATGCGCAAACAGGTTTGCGAACCTGTTTGCGCATGGAAAAACCAACTGGTACATGTACATAGCCTATTTAGCAAGTCACAATTTTTGCAAACTCGCTAAATAGGTTTTGCGACTCGCTATTTGGAAGGGGCATTCCCTTACAAATAGCGAGTCACAAACACTCGCAATTTCCACCTACTTAAAGTAGGTGGTAATGCATTTGCAAATGTGAAGGGGTCCCCTTCGCATGCAAAATTATTTTTTGAGGACAGGAAGTGGTCCCAGTGATGTTTTTAAGGAAAACTGCTTTATTTAAAAGCAGTGGCAGACATGGTGGTCTGCTGAGCCCAGCAGGCCACCATTCCTGGGAGGGCAAGCCATTCCCAATGGGCTCGCAAATTGTGTGAGGCCCATTAAGAATAATGAGACTTGCAATTTGCGACCCCATGAATGAAGTGGTCGTACATCTGGCCCTATGTCTGATGGTCTCCAGCTGGCATCATTGAAGGTAGATCAAGAAACTAACAGACAGAAAACATACAAGATAAAGAAGCAGGATTCTTACAGAACTATAAGGCATAGCTGTCCAGGGGTTAAAGCTTGATCTCGTGTTTGTGAGGGATCTGGTGTACTCAGTCTCCATTGTGTATCAGGGATTAACGTGGGTATGAATTAATTTTTCAACCAACAATGTTACATTTTTGCAGTTAACTCTTGTGATAAAAGTAACACTTTTTGTAACTAAATTGCAATGCATCATTGTAGAAAAGTACGATTTGTTTTTATGGTTACCCCCACTTTTTGCCTGGTGCTATTCTGTTTTGACTAGTCGGATTAGGCTCCTGCTATTCAGGACCCCAGTCTCCGTGCTGTCTCCCCTAAATTGTTATGGTAATTACTTAGGTACATCCCAGATTGGACACTGGTGTAACCTTACAAATCCCTAGTATATGGCACTAGGGTAACCAGGTCATAGGTACATCAGGAGTCCCCCATGTACTATGCCACCTATGGGAGATCACTACATTTGTAACTACAGGCCTGCCACTGCAGCCTGTGTAAGCTGGTGCTAGCACCACTTACGAAAGATAATAGTTTCCCTATATCTAGGGTCACCGCACTTAAAACCTATCAGTCACCCCTAAATGCAGGCCAATCCAATTCTGAAGGCAGGGTGCCTGGTTCCAAGTGTGAGGGTGCCCCTGCATGAGTGTAGTGTAGTTCCTATTATCCCAATAGGCTCTGCGCATTGGAATAATACCTCCAATAGTATAGACCTAGACCAGACGTTAACTAGGTCTTCTAATGTCGATATTAGACTTAAAGTTTTGGGTTTGCCAGCTAGCTCAGAGTTCACTAGAAACTTTCTCGAATAGACAAGGAGGAATTGAACCTCCCTGGATAGACAAGAAGGGATTTAGTTTCTGACAACCATAGAACATGACAACTTTGCTCTCCCCTAATCAAGAGTGTATCTCTAGAGTCGTGTGAAAACAAAAGACAACTTATTTTACTCAGTCAGTACGTGCATTCTTAGTTTCACCAGATTGTAGAGAAAAGGAAGAGACGGGCGTGTTCAATAAAAGATGTTATTTATTGATCAGTCTCTTTTCTCGTACAAGAGAAATGAATCGATATTATTGCAATACTTATGGTTAAGTAAAGTGCATACAATAAAAGCAAAAGTATAAAATAATACTGTAAAAACATTTATATGGTTTCTAAGCCATATAGTGGTTTAAAATGGATAAAATAGATACATACATATAAACATTTGACTAATCGTACTCAACTGGTGCTTCTAACCACGCCTACCCCAGTGTACCTGACCTAAGCCTAATACGTGGGCGGGGATAGAAAGTAGCAGTCTAAGTTAAGTTTGTTTTGCCAAGTGACTGATTCAAGAATTCTCTGCAAGGGGTTATTCAGTTCCGTACCTGAGGTCTAGGATGGTTGAGGGATAGTATCTCTCGTCTGAGGTCTCGATATTCCAAGCTGCCTGCGAGGGCTGCTCGAAGCGCCGGAGCTGGATTTCTCGGCAGGAGAAAGCAGCGTCTCGTTCTCAGCGCGTCAGGAAGGCGGGGCAGCGCCGGGGGCTTCACTCTCTGCTGGGCTTCGGCAAGTCTCGCTGCTCCGATCTCGTCACCACCGCGTGGGTTTGCTTAAGGCAATATCGGTAATATTTATACCTGTAAGGTGCCGAGATTGACGTAAGGATGGACATAGATACGTCAATAAGGATGTCATACGAGCTGGTCGTTAGCGCATTCTTTTACTGAAGTTCTCGGTGAAATCAAAACAATGGCCGCAGGGTTCTTCCCAGGTTGTCATAGGTTTGATTTGTTTTGAGAACTCCGTATGCCTTATCAGGGGCTGGAGGAATATTGCTTGCCTAATTAGATGGCAAGCGTTATGACCTAATCAGATAACGCGCTCCTGTGCCGTGGTCTGGCGTAATCAGATAACGGTTTCTGCATCATGGGATGGCTGCTAGTTAACTCGTTAACCAGAATAGGGTCAGGAATAGGGGGATCGATACAGAACCTATAGGAATACATCACACCCACTCCACGCTAACTATGGCCATATTTACGAATCTAGGCATAGTAAAACATACTGTAGAGTATCGTGTATACCTTACCACCCCAAAATACACATAATGCATTTTGAAATTATGTAACATACGGGGAAAAAATAGTCACATGTACTATATGCATTTAAGCAGTAGACTAATGCTAAATTAATCACGCATGTATATATTATTAGTAATCGAATATGAGAATTACACATGAAATGGCTCTTAATACAGAAGAAAAGTTCGCGACCACTTCATCACAGTTCAAAAAATATTTATAAACATACCAGCGGGCAGCTAATGTCTATGAAGTTTCTAAAAATAGAAATTAGTTCTCTAAGAATAGAAGAAAAGTGTCCCGTAAAAAAAAAATATTTTGGGGCGGCTAAAAAAATTGCTGTCCGTGGACTGGAGGAAAAGTCGATCTTGCTACTTTATTATTAAAGTTGAAGGCCAAATTCAAGGTGTCGGGAACGCCGTGTGCTAGCCTGTTCAAGAGTCATTATTTCTGCTCTGGTGAGAACATCATATCGTTGAGACTGCTGAAAAAGCTGTCAACAGCTTCCTGTGAGAGTTCCACTAACTCGGAAAAAGATGTAACCATGCATTCATGTGCATGATTGTCTCCATTGACGTTTTGATTAGTATTGCTGACAGAAGGTTGTACCTGATCGATGCTGCTTTCATCTTGATCTTCACTACCCCTTAATCGTAGTGGTGAAGTTTCCACGAATGCCGTCACCAGGATTGGCAGCCGTTGAGGGCAGCACAATGCATGAGCCTTTACCGGACCCAACAATGTTTCTGCATCCATTGGCGCATCCGATTGTAGCGTCAGACAGGTGTCCAACACGCATTCTTCTCCGCACAGCATGCACCTTAATACAGGTAAAACACATCTTTGCCATATCGGCCGAAATGAAAGATACCAAGTCATGTTCAGGTCTCTATGCCGGGTTAGTCCCAGGATTTTTGATATCCGGTCCCGGTATCCAATGGCTCGGATTGTTTCTTCCCTTGTCGCAGGTGTTTTGTCTGTGACATGGTTTGCCATAACGAAATATAAGGACTAAGAATAGGATTCCTGCAATTTGTCCCAGAATGAGGGGAACTCCTCCAAAAATCGAATGGACGAAGTCTGGAAAAATACCCAGTATGGCTTTGAATGGTGTTAATGCCATCGAAAATACTGTCTTAAATACATTTGAGACTCCACTGGTATCAGAAATATTTAAGATTTCATTCAGGATTTCTGCGAAATGTATGGGGGAATTAGTTGATAACAATGAGTGAATCTCTGCAGTCGTCCTTGCGACTAGGAGATCATACGTTTCTTTTGATGACGTGAGCCTGGTCGGCGTCTGAAGAAGCACTGTTTTCATTCTGCTTAAAGTATCAACTCGAATAGAAGTAATTTTCAAGTGAGGCCATGCCCTTGCCTCCCTGTCTGGAAAGGAGCTGGGGAACAATAAGCGTCCACAGCACATGACCTTCGCAGTCGTACTAACGAGATAAGGAACCCCGGGCAGTAGACTACAACATCTGCGATCCACAATTAGAATGTAACTCCCGTTATAGAGTCTTTTAAAGAATGGTTCTATCTCTGTTGCAGGTGTGCCTAGCTGGTGACATGAAAGGTTATTTGAGTTCCCTTCACAGGCTCCATGCAAACTAATTCCATTACACAGAAGTGTACCGCTTAGTGACATCGCACAATTATTGCCACTAAGAAACACTTTCTGTCCTTTATTACTGACACATGCATGTGAATAGGGCAAGTTCCATGTTGTCTTAATGTACCCTTTTCCCAATTTTTCGTACATGCCAGCCTGTATATATTTTTGGCAGTATTGAAACCTGAAAGTTGATATCGGAATATTAATTATCCCATGTATTATCCATTCAATGACAGGTCGTTCTGACATTGTTAATGGTAATCTCTCGAGTTTCTCAATGCTCAGGATTGTATAATCAGCACCCTTCTGTGCCATACTGATCTGTTTATCAGTAAGGTTAAAGATAGTGAATAGTGACGTTGTGTTGATTAAACGCCAAGGCACATAGCCTGAACGCAGGTTTTGTAATGTCCAGCCAAGCTGTACAATAGAACGCAATTGAGACTGACCGTGTTGTAACAACAGTAAGTCTTGCGATATTATGTCGATTGCTGATGACACAATGCTGTCCAATGAAAAGATTCTGGAGGACAGAGTCATTAACCCATTGTCCACTACAGAAAGCGATTTTTCCAAATTAATACGGTCAATTTCCCGTATACTTTCTGCTGTCTCAATTTGAGTTATCTTCCAGGCCTCGTTGTAAGCTGCATATATAGAGGCTGCTATGAAGCGTTTTTTGACGCTGTTTGCGTGGTCCCATAATGAAATCACGCAAGTCAGCACCATCAGTAAGTAAAGTTAGGTGTTGCTTAATTTCTGTCAGTGTGGAAGTTTTTAGCCATTGAAGGCAGAGTTTGCCCACACTGTAGGTGGTGATTATCCCTGGGTGTTGTCTTTGGGAATATCTAGGGTCTGGCCTGGTCAATTTGAACCCCTGTGTTTTGTTCAGGAATCTGTCTTGACAGTTATTAGTATCTGTTGGCCAGATCAACCATTGTTTCCAATCAGGATTTGTTCTGTTTTGGTTTAATACATAGTTTACGTCTATTTCTTCATCTGCAGAGTTATTGCTGTTCATTGTTGGTTTTGGAATAGACGGTTTATTTAAGTCTTTGATTTTGGCTAATCCAAGACAGGTAGTTTGTTGAATAGTTTCATTCAAGAATATAATTTGTTCTGGGATCATGCAGGCTCTAAACAATGATTCTATACCTTGTACTTGCCATTCTTTTGTACCCCAAACACTTTTTACTTCAACATTTTTGTCCCAATCAAAACCAAATGTATTCATTTGTTCAAAAAATGAGTCCGAATATATCAATTTTGTGTTTGTAAGCATGGTTTTTGTTCCTGTCTTATTTGACAATTTGAAATAAAATGTTTCAGCATTACTTGTGTTGAACCCTGAAAAGTATGAATATTTGTCATAAAAGGTTCTTGAGCTTCCTTTTGGAGGGGTTGCACAATGTTCCCATTGATTATAATTTAAAACATTTCTAGGTTGTGCTGATTTATGTAAAAAATTGGTTACCATAGTGGTTGTAGCAGTACATACTATCATAATTAGACGAACCCTGCAAATAATCATGTTTGGTAAATTTAGCAGACATCACTAGATCAGACATCATGTTATTAATACTTTCAAAGTCCCAATCATCAGCAAATGAGTTTGGTTTTACAAAGTCACTCAACGAGATCTTGATTTGGTGTGGATATTTGAGGATCTCTACCGGACCATAAATTTCATAGTCAGTATTGTCCCATGCTACCCCACCCGGTACAGGGTTGGCTGTGAAATTGACTGAAGAAAGTTCTCTTTTCTTGACGTGTGTGGCTTGAGGATCAAGTTGATTTTCTGGCTTGCTGTGTCCATTTTTGCATATTTTCCCTCAATGAAGCGTCCCAAACATAGTATCATGATGAGCCAAAGTATCAGGATAAATACACCAAATGAAACCCAAAATTCAATCCACGGAGAAATCAGATAGGTTTCTTTCAGCTGTTTCAAAAGTTCCTTAGCTTTATCTTTAAAGGTTTTTGTTGATGGCTGTGTCTTTGATTCACTTAGATCTTCAGAAGAATCTTCAAAGTTGATGAAGTAGCCGGATGCCGTTCTGTCTATTGTCCCAATTGCTTCAGGATTACTGTTTCTTGCAGCATCAGCATATTCATTTGTTACTTCATTGTATGTTGGTGTGTCTCTACTAAATGTTTTTATTTGGGTTTTCAGAGGGGTGAGTTCCATTGCATTGTTGCATAGTCCTTGTTGTTGTTCTGTAGGTGTTTCGAATGTGATTAGCCTTTTAGTTAGCACCTCTGTACTTGTAGCAAACCTTGGTGTTCTACTACTTATCGGGAGTCCACTTGGCCTACTGTTTATTATCGGCCACATGATTGTGGTTTTACCAGGTCGATGGATACAACTCTGTTCTCCTTTTTACCAGCAAGCGGCGGTAGTACAACTGATCTTGTCCCGTTGATGGACAAGACAGGAACTGCTTTTCTGTAAGAAGGCCCAAATTCCTTCTTTACCGCGATCTTTTCTCTGACTAGATCCCCGACTTTTGGAATCCAGACAGGTCTTGCTGGGACAGGTGGTGGTTCTTCAGTGGTTGTTGGCTGCTGTTTCAACTTTATGTTGCTCAGGTCTTTTCTTGTTTCATTTAAGTCCTGTAAAATAGCCAAACGATCTTTGATATCAAAGCTTTTTTCTTTTACCACTGAAGTCCGACTGTCAAGATCTAAGACTAGCATCCTAGTTCCAAACAGTAATTCGTACGGACTGAATCCCCTCAGAGAATTTCTTGGCAAGTTGTTTAGACTACTTTGGACACTTATTAGATGTTTGACCCACCCAGCTCCCGAACCTAATACCTTTGCTGTTATAGATTGCTTTATGTCTTGGTTTTTTCTTTACACCGTCCCGTATCCCTCAGGAAGGAAGTGAGAAGAATCCCGCTTCGCTATGCTCGTTTGGCCGTGCTTTCCCACAAGCTTGAGTGCTAAAGTGAAAACATTGGTCAAACGTAGCATGCTCCTAGCGTATATGCCATTTAGACTCGCAAATCTTGTATAACAGTCCCGACGTCAGCCGAGTGCCGGGGTCTACATTTATAAGTGGAAACTAGTCTTTATTTGTTAATGGGACGCATTATTTACACTTGTTTCCCTGATTATTGTTTAGCCCTTATTGAGTGAAACGCCATGGTATTACCCCGTTCCTCTCGCCGCTGCGATCTCTGTTGCAGCCCGGGCATTTTTTTACAAAGATGTGATGATGCAGGCTCATGCCTGGCCACCAGTACACTGATTGTAGTTCTTCCAGAGAATCTTTTAGTTTGAGGTGTCGGAGACCCTCGCCCATATGTGCGTCTGCTATTAACAAAGTTCTCCTGTCCTTGTTTGGAATTACTCTATCCCCCACTCCAGGGATTCGAGCAAAAGGAACGGAGTTCGCATCGATTATGTATGTATATTTGAGTGGGTAACTGATCGGTAATGCTGAGCAGTCGCCTTTTGATGACGTTTTCACCACCAGCATTGTTTCACCGTCAATGTATTTTACTGCCCGCTTTTTTCTAGCTACGGAAGCCGATTCAGTTGCTACCGCTGTGGCTTTCTCAGCCAATGAATTCCCTGCAACGTGAACGCCATCACGCTGATGACTCAGTGAGTGTATCACGTGAGTCTTTGGTAGTTCTTTCTGTAACAGAACTATTTGTTCCCAGAGCATTTTTTGCTTTATTGTTGCACCTGTGTCATCTTTGTAACCGTTTTGAATCCATTTCTGTAAATCGCTGTTATATGATTTGACGCAGTAATATGAATCGGACACTATGAGTGTCGGGAATTCGCGATCTGCATTATCTAGCGCCATTTTCAATGCTATTATTTCAGTCTGTTGTTCTGAATTAGTTTCTACTGAGTGTGTTTTTGTTAATAGAGGTCTTAGTTTATCTCCGCGCCACACTTCTTTTGTAATCTCACATGTGGGGTTGTATGCTTGTTCTCCCCAAACGGGGGGTTGAGCATGTCCGTCTGTATAGATTACACAAGCGTACTGTCGTAAGGGCAGAATGTCGATTGGCAGAGTGAATGTTCTTTCATATTCTAGATATTTTAGTTCCTTTAGTTCCGGATCAAAGTAGTATTTTGCTTTGTCCATTGTAATGGAATTCACCCATTGTATCCATTCCGGATTCAATGCTGTTGTTGGGAAATTACACGGGGTTGTTAATGCCTCAAAGGCTGATTCTGCTGTTCTGACTGTGATGTGTCTACCGTCAGCTTTATCTTTTTCTTTAGCTATTGCGGTTTGAACTGCATGAACAATGTTTTCTTTAATGCTGAATTTCTTTTCAGCTTCTGTGTACAAGTGTGATTTGAATGCAATTGGTACCTTTTCTCCCTCGTTAGAGGTCAGGTATGTGAATCCGCATCTTCCTGGGATGACTCGAATCACAAGGTTGCGTGTGTTATCACGTGTTTCTAATTTTGTTTTAACTAACATATCTGTTTGTAAGGATCTCAGAATTTCTGTGTGTTTTTGAGTCCAATTGGTTCTTTTAAAATCTGGTTTTATTAGATCATAAAGGGGTTTGACCCTTTTTGCGTAATTTGCAATGTATGTTCTTCCGAAATTTAGGAAGCCTAGAATTGACTGTAGGTTTTTTAGTGTTCTAGGTGCTTGGAGTACGGCACATTTGTCTAGGAAATTGTCAGCCAGGCTTTTGCCTTCACTTGATAATTCATATCCTAAGAACAGGAATGTTAGATGGGCAATTCTAGATTTTTTAAAGTTGAATTTGTAACCCTCTGCTGCGAACCCAAGTATTATGGTGTTCACTCTCTTCAAGTGAGTATCCAAGTCATCATCTGTTAGGTATATGTCATCGACATAAGATAATGCTTCGTCATCATATGTTTGTAGTAACTCTGTTACCCTCACTGAGAATACTCCTGGGCTGTTCTTGTACCCCTGGGGTAACCGACAGAATTCTTTTTGAGCGCCATTTATTGAGAACGCTGATAAGTATCTGCTCTCTGGTGCTATATTTTGACAAAAGAATCCATTAGAGATGTCTAATGTTGTTTTATATTTTTTGCACACTATGTTATTCATTAGTGCAGCACTATGCGAGTTTTGTACTGCAAAAGTTTTGCAACACGAGTTAAGGTGTCTGTAATCCAAAACTAGACGATATGAATTGTCTGGTTTGGAGACAGGAAACAAAGGGTTGTTCATTTGTGAGGTGCAAGTTTCAATCACCCCCTGGTATTCTAGTTGATCTAGAATTTCTTTTACCTGTTTTTTAGCTTCTTGCTTGATTGGATACTGCCTTTGTGCAGTAGGTTGTGATTTTAACTGGATTTTGTGAGGAGGAGAGTCCTCATCCCATCCTACATGATTTTTATATAAAGCAGGAGCTTGAGCTACTGCCCACTTTCTTGCAAGTGTATATTTTTTATGAATTGGAATATGATTCGAGAAGGCAGGCATAATTATTTCTTCGCCATGTGGGCACTCCCTGACGAACTCTGGTGGCCAGTCTTTTTCAGCTAGAAGGATGTCATAGCCCTCGGAGAGATTATCCCAAAAAAGGCCCCTTATTTTTCTAGTCTTATCCCCTTCTATACGTAAAGTTATTTCATATATTTTGTGAGGTTTGCTAATTCTGGTGTCTGCAGTTTCCACCTGAATGTATTCATTCGTGTCCACTGTCTCCAGATGATTCATAAGGACTTTTCGTGCTATGCTCACTTCTGCTGCGCTGTCTAGCATTGTCTGAGCCCACTCTCCGTTTTTCAGCTGTGTCCTCAGTATTCTCGGCATTGTTGAATACTTTAATGCTGGCTACCTTCTTTTTTGGAAACTGTAATTTTTTATTTGGATGAGCAGGTTCCTTGTCTTTGGACTTGACGTGCCCTTCCCTGGGTTCCGATCGTCCTCTTCTTTCCGATTTCTGCGAGGAAGTCTGAAAAGATTGAGAGGGACGTGTATCAAAATCTTGATATCTATCCGGATTCTATGTTATCCCTATTTCTAAGGTTGTATTTTTTCACAGAGGGCTCCCTTTGGGGAGACTTGGGTCCTTGGTCCGGAGATCTTTCTCTCCGCCGAGGAGACCTTCCTCTGGACTGGAATCTCTTTTCTTTTGGATTGGATTGTTTGTTTCCATCCCAGTTCTTCTTTTGACTGTTTAAATTATTTTTAATAAATATTTTTTCAGGACTTTCAATTAGTTGGGGCTTCACTGGTATTCCACCCAAACTATCTCTACCTAGTTCTTCATAGGATTTTTCTATAATTCTGGCAATTTAAGCTGGTTGGTCTGCTATATCGGTCTCTTTTAACCTCTGGCGGATCGCCACATTCGCTGCTTCTCCTTTTATGTTGGCTAGTAATATTGCCGAGACCTGCTTGAAGTCTTTTAGTAATTTCATACCAAGAGTTAAAGCGGGTTCTGGACCGTATTCGTCTTGAATTTGTTTTAGCACATCTGGTATTACTGACATGGATGGAACTCCATGTGTTTTTGTGTAAATGGAAGCAAAGACTGTACGCCAAGTGTCACAGTCCTCCACGTGTGGTGCGATTCCCATTGGAAGACAGATAGTCAGAATCCTGTGTTTTTCTACCGGGGTGGTGTCTGGAAACACCGCCTCTATTTGGGTGATTTTTTGTGCTAACCAGAATGGTATTTGTTCCCGTTTAGCTGGTACTTTACCTAGGCAGGACTGTATGTTCTGTGGTGTAATTTTATTTGTGTTCCCCTGATGAGGGGTCAGCTGTGGGGTTTTAACTACAGGTTGGATGGTTGAAGTCCGCATTATATATTGGACTAGTTGTCTATATATTTTAATTAATTGTTTTAGTTGTACTAAAACATCTGCTGCAGACATTCTTTCGATGTCTGGATGTGGTGTGTATCCGGCTAGGACCGGCCACGTTGCTCCTGGTCTACCTAGTGGACCGAGCCTGGTGATGTGATTATTATGTTTTAGGGCGCCATTAAACAAGAGCAGATGCTCTTGGAATTTGAGTGGTACTTCCACTTCCTCGAAAGGAGTGTAGGTATCCGGTGGTTCCTCTGTTTTATAACAGTGGAACTCCTTTGTTACAGCATTTGCTGCTGGAAAGTTTATCCATGAATAGAATACCTCTGTCTGCCGATATTCGTGTGCCTCAATTACGAATATGACTGTACCACCTCTTGGTGTCAGTCCATTTTCTATAAGTTTTAACGTTATAGATCTTCTTATGTTGACCGGGATGAGTATTATATCCGGGTCTGCTTCTTGCATAGTATTATCAGCTGCTATTACTTCAGCTGCTACTCTAGCTGTCTCTCTTTCATCATCACTGTCTGGCATTTTACTGTCAGGATGGTTATTCTGTTTGTTTGCAGATCAGGTTTCTTGTGGAAACAAAGATGAGATGCACAATATTTTGGAACAGTGTATCCTTCAACGTTGATTGAACCAAGAACCAATCACTAGGAGTTCCCTCCTGCGAGGTTTGGCGGATTTTACCTCTCACCCACTCCAGACGTCTTTGGAGTATTATGGGAAAAAGGGGTCTGAGTGAAAAAGCACGACTGAGTTACTCTAAAGTCTTGCGTTAGTTTTATCGCCTATCCAAACACGTTGGGCGCCATGTAGTGTAGTTCCTATTATCCCAATAGGCTCTGCGCATTGGAATAATACCTCCAATAGTATAGACCTAGACCAGACGTTAACTAGGTCTTCTACTGTCGATATTAGACTTAAAGTTTTGGGTTTGCCAGCTAGCTCAGAGTTCACTAGAAACTTTCTCGAATAGACAAGGAGGAATTGAACCTCCCTGGATAGCCAAGAAGGGATTTAGTTTCTGACAACCATAGAACATGACAACTTTGCTCTCCCCTAATCAAGAGTGTATCTCTAGAGTCGTGTGAAAACAAAAGACAACTTATTTTACTCAGTCAGTACGTGCATTCTTAGTTTCACCAGATTGTAGAGAAAAGGAAGAGACGGGCGTGTTCAATAAAAGATGTTATTTATTGATCAGTCTCTTTTCTCGTACAAGAGAAATGAATCGATATTATTGCAATACTTATGGTTAAGTAAAGTGCATACAATAAAAGCAGAAGTATAAAATAATACTGTAAAAACATTTATATGGTTTCTAAGCCATATAGTGGTTTAAAATGGATAAAATAGATACATACATATAAACATTTGACTAATCGTACTCAACTGGTGCTTCTAACCACGCCTACCCCAGTGTACCTGACCTAAGCCTAATACGTGGGCGGGGATAGAAAGTAGCAGTCTAAGTTAAGTTTGTTTTGCCAAGTGACTGATTCAAGAATTCTCTGCAAGGGGTTATTCAGTTCCGTACCTGAGGTCTAGGATGGTTGAGGGATAGTATCTCTCGTCCGAGGTCTCGATATTCCAAGCTGCCTGCGAGGGCTGCTCGGAAGCGCCGGAGCTGGATTTCTCGGCAGGAGAAAGCAGCGTCTCGTTCTCAGCGCGTCAGGAAGGCGGGGCAGCGCCGGGGGCTTCGCTCTCTGCTGGGCTTCGGCAAGTCTCGCTGCTCCGATCTCGTCACCACCGCGTGTGTTTGCTTAAGGCAATATCGGTAATATTTATACCTGTAAGGTGCCGAGATTGACGTAAGGATGGACATAGATATGTCAATAAGGATGTCATACGAGCTGGTCGTTAGCGCATTCTTTTACTGAAGTTCTCGGTGAAATCAAAACAATGGCCGCAGGGTTTTTCCCAGGTTGTCATAGGTTTGATTTGTTTTGAGAACTCCGTATGCCTTATCAGGGGCTGGAGGAATATTGCTTGCTTAATTAGATGGCAAGCGTTATGACCTAATCAGATAACGCGCTCCTGTGCCATGGTCTGGCGTAATCAGATAACGGTTTCTGCATCATGGGATGGCTGCTAGTTAACTCGTTAACCAGAATAGGGTCAGGAATAGGGGGATCGATACAGAACCTATAGGAATACATCACATGAGCAGGACACCCCTACAGCCTTCCGAGTCCATTCTCCCAGGTTGTAAGTGAGATAGGCATATAAGATACAGAAGGGTACTGAGTCATAACGCAATGACCATCTCAAAACTGGCTGTACTGAACCCTGTCATGTTTGGTATCAAACATGTTTGAACCTCAGTGTTCCCCAGGTTTGCTGGTGCTCCCGCTAGACACCCCTCAACTCTCGACATCTGCCGTGGGACAACTCGTGTACGGCTCCTGGTCTTCCACAGCGTCGCCTGGTCCACACAGCTGCAGTTTCAAGGTCACCATCAGCTCTCCTGCAGCACCCGACATTGGTGGGCGTTAGTCTTCCGTGCCTCCTGGTCTCTCCTGAGTGGCATAGACTCTGTCCCCTCTGCTTGCAGGTTCTTCACATCTTGAATTCACCTTCGGGTTCAACCGGACACTTTCACCATCCCTAGCAGCGGCATCTTTCTGAAGTCCTCCATTTGATTCGACAGCGGTTTCTAATGCCACTTCACACCTATGCACACAGCTTCTCTGGTGCAGGTATCCTTGTTCCTAAGGTATTCACATGTGGGGTGGCTCTCCAACCTCTGATCTTTCACGGGGTTTCTTCAGGGCCCACTGAGAAAGGTCCTCAATCTTTAAAATTGCAACCGCGGCTTACACGTTGATTTATGTAGAGAATGCAGTCGTGTTTCTTCACTGCACAAGACCTCAGTGGGGCTTCTAGATACTTACCATGGGTTGTTCCTTGGGTCTCCGGCAGTTCTACGTGCTCCGAGTATTGGCTTGACTCGAGTTGTGGTTCGCATACCACTATTTTAGTATATTGTTTGGCCTCCCCCTGGGGATCACTGTGTATTCTGTGCTACTTACGTAATTGCCATGCAAAGTATTGTGTGCATTGTGCATATCTCCGGGTTGGAGATATCTGTATGTGTGAGTATTATATGGTTTAGAAAATAAATAACCTCATTATGTTCAAGCTATGTTGTTATACTGACTTCTTACAGGTAGTCTATTGGCTCCGACTGCGTAAAGCGCCTGCAGACGCACTTCTCGTCTATTGGTCGATGGTTCTTCTTCACTCATTTATACTGAACCAAAAGATTTGCATGAGCTTTACACTTGATCCTACCACCATGCAGGACAAATATATGGCTTTTGTGTTTCTTGTAGTAATAGTAGTAGCAACAACATTGGAAAGAAGTTACTGTTTAATGTACATTAGCCAGAAAGATTTTTAGCAGAACTGTTCACTATCTTTGACAAATATGCCACTTTAAACAACTTAATTGAAATGTAGATGCCTTTGTTTCTCACATGAGAACAACACTTTCTTTTTGGCTGTTATACCTAAGGTTAGGGGTGACTTGTTCCTATGCCTATTTTCAAGACAATTCTTTCAGGAAGGCTTTGTAAGTAATACATACAAATGACTTAGAAATGTGGAACATACAAAATTAAACTGAAATATTAAAAAAATACCTTCTCATTAAGTGTTTATTTAAATGCGCTTATTTAAATCAAACATCTAAAAGAATAATATACATGTCCATATTTGATATAAGACAATAGTGATACTTACGTGAATCGCTGTCAAGACTGCTGACACTGTCCGCATTATGCAAGTTGCGCTTGTGGAGTTGCTTGTAGAGGCTGAATTTTGCAAACTTTTTGGATTTTCCTATTCCTCTCATTTTTGACAAGTCCACTACATCCTCGGCACTGTTCTGCTTTAAACTTTTAGTTCTAGAGTCATTGTTTAGTTCCAAATTCAAAGCTTGCATAGATGCTGAAGAAAACTAAAAATGTAAAGACAAATCATTTGGTATTACTTTTGAAAACTTGTTTATCCCTAACTTACTTTAATTGGGTTGATTAATCAATGCATATCATCTCCAATTATTCATCTGATCGGAAAAGTGGCAAACACGGCAACTCATGATAACCTTTAAAAACATTGGTGGGAAGTACATCAATAGACTTTGTTAGTTATCTAGGATTCAATTGGGTTTTGCATAGTGTGAGTTTGTGACCCTCAGTTCACAAGAGAGGGCTAGCTTGCTTGAAAACAGAATTGAAATAGGACAGGGGATCTAGCTTTAACTAGTGACTCCTGGGGATTTATAAAGATGTTATGGGATCCAAGTGAACATCCAGAATGAACACCGCCTCTTCCTACCATATTTGTTTCAACATACATACTGTGAACAATGTAAATACTTTACAGAGTGTAGACAAGTGGAGAGAACAATGGTTTCCATTAAGAATATCTTGGTGTTGGGAAAGAAAGGTGATCATTTCCCTTCAGTGTAAGGCATGACGCATTGGTCTTCCTTCTTACTAGAATGGTAATCATAGACAGAACCTCAGCATGACATTTGCATTCCAGATGATTATGCATGTAAGCACTCCCTATGCTCAAAGACCTTAGACTATGGTGGACACCCATGTGAATATGGCACAGAATTTCTGCAGGTTCCTGATAAGATTTGAGGGCAGTGCAGATCCAAGCATGCTGCAAGGCATTCAGAATACTAACAAGTAAGCCAGAGGCAAGGAGTTGCCTTTGAACATGAAGTCAACCTTCCAATCTTAAATTTGCAGTTAGTGTGGGAACAGATCTCACTACGTTTTCAATGCAGATTTAAGCATAAATGTACTGTATGTTCTACGTGTTCTGATTTGGCACACATTTCTGGATTTTTTCATGACCCTCGATTATTAACTATCATAATAATGTTGTCTTTTTTTCAAGGTATATAGTTGTTCAATTAGTGTGTAGGAGTGCATCGAATACCAGTAGACTTTGAAAAAGCTTCTGCAGGGAGTTATGCGTCTGAGCCCGACAAGAAAATGTTGGCTTTCCATTTATGCATGTGAACTTATTTGTTTGTAGATCAATCAATCAATCAAGTCATTTATAGAGCGCACTACTCACCCGTAGGGTCTCAAGGCGCTAGGTGGGGGGGGGGGGGTGCCGTTACTGCTCGAACAGCCAGGTCTTGAGCTTCTTCCTGAAGGAGAGGTGGTCTTGGGTCAGGCGCAGGTCGGTCGGGAGTGAGTTCCAGGTCTTGGCGGCCAGGTAGGAGAAGGACCTTCCTCCTGTTGTCGCTCTTCGGATGCGGGGGACAGCGGCGAGGGCGTGGCTGGTTGATCTGAGGTGGCGCTTGGGAGTGTAGAAGTTGATCCGGTTGTTGAGGTAGCTCGGGCCTTGGTCGTGTAGGGCTTTGTGCGCGTGGGTGAGGAGACGGAAGGTGATTCTTTTGTTGACGGGGAGCCAGTGCAGGTCTCTCAGATGTCCGGAGATGTGGCTGTTTCGTGGGATGTCGAGGATGAGTCTGGCTGAGGCGTTCTGGATCCGCTGGAGTCTCTTCTGGAGCTTGGCGGTGGTTCCGGCGTAGAGGGCGTTGCCGTAGTCCAGTCGGCTAGTGACGAGGGCCTGGGTGACAGTCTTCCTGGTCTCGGTGGGGATCCACCAGAAGATCTTCCGTAGCATGCGTAGGATGTTGAAGCATGACGAGGAGACGGCGTTGACTTGTCTGGTCATGGAGAGGGAGGAGTCCAGGATGAAGCCCAGGTTGCGTGCGTGGTCCGTCGGTTTGGGTGCGGTGCCCAGGGCGGGGGGCCACCAGGAGTCGTCCCAGGCGGAGGGCGAGGAGCCCAGGATGAGGACCTCCGTCTTGTCTGAGTTCAGTTTCAGGCGGCTGGTCGTCATCCATTCGGCTACATCTCTCATCCCTTCGTGCAGGTTGGCTCTGGCGGCGGCGGGGTCGTTGGTCAGGGAGAGGATCAGCTGGGTGTCGTCGGCGTAGGAGATTATGTTGAGGTTGTGTTGGCGTGCGATGGCCGCGAGGGGGCTCATGTAGATGTTGAAGAGGGTGGGGCTCAGCGAGATTCCTTGAGGGACGCCGCAGATGACTTCGGTGGCCTCTGACTTGCACGGTGGTAGGCGGACTCTGTGTTCTTCCGTTGAGGAAGGAGGTGATCCATTCCAGTGCCTTCTCCTGGATTCCGATGTTGCCGAGGCGCTGTACTAGGGTGCGGTGGCAGACAGTGTCGAAAGCTGCGGAGAGGTCCAAGAGGATGAGGGCCGCTGTTTCTCCGTTGTCCATCAGGGTTCGGATGTCATCGGTGGCAGCGATGAGGGCGGTCTCGGTGCTGTGGTTCGCCCGGAAGCCAGACTGTGAGGGGTCGAGGGATCCATTCGTCTCGAGGAAGGCGGCCAGCTGTTTGTTGACGGTCTTCTCGATGACTTTGGCCGGGAACGGGAGGAGCGAGATGGGACGGTAATTCTTGAGGTCGGTGGGGTCTGCTGTAGGTTTCTTGAGAAGAGCGCTGAGTTCTGCGTGCTTCCAGCTCTCCGGGAAGGTGGCGGTGTCGAAGGAGGTGTTGATAATGTCCCGCAGGTGGGGTGCGATGACCGCGTCGGCCTTGTTGAAGATGTGGTGAGTTTATGTCAAGAAAATTACTTTATGTCAAGAAAATTTCCCTTTAGGTAAATCAATTTAACGAACATCAACTTCTCAGTAACGTAGAAGAATAACATATATTTTAGACAAAAACACAATTACAACCATTGGAGACTAGGAAACTAAGAGCAATGCAAAGGTTTAAAAACATGAGATAACAGTGATTTCAAAATAAGCACAGTTTATTCATACATAAAAATATTGATAAAAATACATAAAAACACAATAAATTTGGGAACACAGAAAATATAGCAAAGGGATGAATCAAGGTTAATTTTAACAATGCCATGGTGAAAGCACTAAGACATTTTTTATGTGATTACAGATTGCTTGGGAATACAGACTATATTTCCTGATGAAGACGGCGATAGGCTAAATGTCCGTCGAAACGCGTTGAATTGGAGGGAATAATACTATTAACCTTTGATTTAAGACTTTTTGTATATTTCCTGTTAGGTGTATGAATTTGAGTAGGAGTATTTGCGTTTAGATTCATCCCTTTGCTATATTTTCTGTGTTCCCAAATTTATTGTGTTTTTATGTATTTTTATCAATATTTTTATGTATGAATAAACTGTGCTTATTTTGAAATCACTGTTATCTCATGTTTTTAAACCTTTGCATTGCTCTTAGTTTCCTAGTCTCCAATGGTTGTAATTGTGTTTTTGTCTAAAATATATGTTATTCTTCTACGTTACTGAGAAGTTGATGTTCGTTAAATTGATTTACCTAAAGGGAAATTTTCTTGACATAAAGTCGTTTGTTGGTACCCTATCCCTTTAGGTTTGGGTCCCTCTCTCTTTTATTAGAGAAGATGTGGTGAGGGCAGGGGTCAGTCGGAGATCCGGAGTGGACGGAGTTCATTGTGCGGATGGTGTCTTCGGTGCTGATCGGAGTCCAGGTGCGGAGGGTGGTGGTGGGTGGCGTTGTTGCGGTTGTGGCGTGCGTTGGTTGGTTGCTGAAGCTGTTGTGTATGTCCGCGATCTTGTTGTGGAAGTAGGACGCGAGGGAGTTGCAGAGGTCTTGCGACGGGGTGATGTCATTGTTTCCGGCGTTGGGGTTGGAGAGCTCTTTCACGATGTTGAAGAGTTCCTTGCAGTTGTGTGCGTTGTTGTCCAGCCGGTCCTTGTATGTATTTTTCTTGGTGGCGCGGATCAGTTGGTGGTGTTTCCGGGTGGCGAGCTTGAGGGTGGTCATGTTGTCCGTAGTTGGTTCCCTTCTCCATACTTTCGAGGGCTCGGCAGTTCTTCTTGGAGCTCTTGAGTTCGTCGGTGAACCATGGGGTTTTTCTGCTGCCGGGTCTGCTGGGCGGGGTTCTCAGAGGGGCGAGTTCGTCCGCGCAGTTGTTGATCCACTTCGTGAGGTTGTCGGCGGCCTGGCTGGGGTTCGCTGAGCTGGCGGGAGGGTGCTGGATACCGCTATCTTTTTCAGTGAGGGTCAATCAATTACCCTATATGTCATCAACAACAGAAAACATGTATTCCAAATTCCAGACTTCTCCTGACAGCGCAGAAAATACAAATAAGTTTGCAACTCTGCAAATGTATGAGAATCATAAGGAGTCACATCAGTGACTTCTGAAGATCACACTTCACCACCAATCCCTCATAATGGATAATACCTTTTTCTGCTTTACTAAACGTGTTTGCACTTACATTTTTAAATGTGTTGGAATAGGTAGATTACCATTAGTTATTCAAGGATATACGAGTAATTATTTTCACACAAGAAATAACCAGTTTAATCACTTTTCAAACAATCCAGCAAAAGTTTATTTTATATGACATTTGTAAGTCGATTTTAATATTTACGGCTGGTAGTCAGAGAATACGAATGAAATAAAAGCAATTTTCTAAATCTCCACTCTTCATAGGAGCAAAAGCTTTTTCGTTTATATTTCTGTTGCATTGAATTTGGGTAACTTTGCAGACTTTGGTAAGAGTATACCACCAAATGTTTGTGGCACCTACAGCTAATGGTAATGTGTGTAAATCATGATTGCCAATTAACTTATATCACTGCCAATTATGAACAGGCGTTAATATTTGCCTGAAACTAGTGATGAATTATTCATATTGAAAATCAAAATTGTTACCCAATAAATACAACCAGCAAAGTCTGAAAATATAAATTGCCTACCTCATCATTTCGAAATTTGGCCTCTTTCTCTATATCCATAAATTTAATGGCATATTTCAGGTGTGTTCTTTTTTTAAAATACATGGAATATTTGTTTTCCCAACACTGGATGGGTGTAGAGTGTCTTCCACTGAATTATTTTTTCAGCAGAGCCATACACCAGAGAGAGTAACCAAGATCTTTATGTGTGATCTCAAGGGCACCCTATTGTTAATGCTATATATATATCTCTTGTTGTCTCTGGAGCCCACAATAACATCTTAGAGCACTCTCCTTATTTTGACAAAACCTCTGAAGTTATGTCTCCTTAGTGGATACATTCTTTCACAGAGAAATTCAGCTCCAGCCAGAAAAGCAAGATTAGATCAGATCTCCAAGGTCTGCAACTTCTATCCTCTCAAATCCACCCGCAGCTTCTTCATATTTCTCAATGTGCTAAAGGAGTGATTAGGATTCTCGGTCAGTGAAGCTACAAAATTCAAGGGAACTGCTTTCTATTGTCTTGCATTGGTTAAGTGTGGGCTGAACGTTCCCACTCAAGTCACACGAGAATTAGATCTATATTTTATGACCTTCCTTACCAGCTCCTGATAAATAACCCTTGTCACAATTTCCAGGGAAAATTGATTGTTCCCAGGAGTATATTCCAATCGTAACAGTCAACTTTATAAATAGTCGTACAAGTCACTGCTCTGCAAACAACTCTAGTCTTAATAAAAACCTGATGCATTTTGTTTTTAAGCAGTGATGTTAAAATTTCCATAGAACAGTTTATGGAACCACACAGTCTTTCCAAGATGTTTAACTTGTTAGGTGCCACAGCCTCACTCCACTAACTTTATTTTCCATCTTCACAACACAGTTTTATCCTAGAGACTCAAGGCCACTGGAATTATGCAGTAGGGAAATTATGAACAGCAGTGGTCCGTGCAGGTAAACACGAGTGCATATATCGACAGATGACCGAATTTTATATTTATTTATTTTTACTGATTCCGTCGTCTGTCGACACCCCCCCTCATGCCTCACAGCCCTTATCTGCACAGACCGCCACTGATTATGCAGTAGTGTTGACTAAGTCATGTGGCAAGTCAACACAAATTATGTGGAGCCATGTGGCCTATTTTGTGATAGTTTCGCTTCATTATTTTATAATTTGACACATTGCAAAGCTGTCTGGACGAAGATTTCACATCATTAATACCAGTTTAGCACGACACAGCTATAAGAAACTCATTGACCTTTTTGAATGACCTAATGCATGTGAAAACTTTGCTGCTTTTTTGGTAACTTCTGAACCAATTACGCTAGAAACTATTGTTCCGCATTTTATGCAGTAGATGATGGATTAAGTGGCCAATGTGGTAAATCAATATTATGCAGAATCCCCCACACATACAGAATTGCATAATTCCAGTGATCCTAAATAATATATTACACTAATTATATGTGGCACATCCAAATCACAATTTCAGTACGGGGGGCAAAAAAGTGTTTCAGCACAAATGACGAACACTGACTGGGAGACAGGCAGTGACAAGTTGCAGGGGCCGACTAGGAGCCAGACTGGGAGCATATCTATGGGACCAAATATGCAAGGACCATCTGAGTGTGTATGGCCTGCTGGAAGACTGAAATATGGGGTACAATTGGTCTACAATAAAATTTGTGAAGTTCAGAGTCCTATTGGAGAAACTGATTGTAGGACATGAAAATAGTAGGAGCGTGAGGAGCTATTTGGAAACTGAGGAACTATTGCGAGTTGGCCTAATAGAAAATGCAAAGGAAGAGAGGTCATACCTAGAGACTATCAGGAAGTTGAATCCTATCACAAGACCATGTATCTGTTGGATTAATACCTAGGTAATGAATTAAGAGCCTAATAAGGGGAACAGGATGCTAAGGGCAAGGCTACCAGTTGGATGGGTAAGTAGCTTACTGGCTACTGTTGGCCAGGTGAGAATGAAGCCTTAGTGTCAGAGCAGGTAAGAGGTCAAGGAGGATGTGGCATAAATATTATAACACCAGATATTGGGTTTTATAACAGATCATAAGTGTTTTATCTGGTGAACTGGATATTGGAGGATTACTACATGACATGACAGAGGTGGTGGGTAGGCCAAGAGACCAGCTGACTTTGAATGCTTGTGGAAATGTTGGATAATGCCCATTTCAGTCTAGTGCAGAACATTCTGACATTTCCCTATTATGATAAATAACTAGAGTAAATTACTAATATCAATGCAACAACACTATCAAAGTGTAACCCTATGAGGTCTATGAAAATGAAATATTTTTTTTTTACCTGACATGGTAAACAAAAGTGTATTTTGGCATTGAAGCTTCTCCTAAAATGCACATGGTACCTTTAAATGTCAGTTTCTCCAGCTGGACAGCCATCTATCATAAAGGTCAACATCCTGGACTTTTGATATAAAGGACCTTCGGGTAAAATTAAACAAATCTAAAGATACAATGTACAGAGTAAAATATTGGGAAAAAACATGACTTGGCCTCCCTGCTGGTAAAAGTAAAGGGTGAATTGCTTCATTGCAAGTATGTGTGCCCATGAGCATGTGCAGTACAGATAAAACTGGCTGGACCGATATATAAGATGATGGGCAACATATGTCAATTTTGTTGGTGTGTGACAAATCTATGCTTTTCAAATATTGGGGGCTAATACTTGGGAGGACACATGCCACTTTGGGAATGCATACTAAAATAAGCAGGCCTTTTGGAAAAGTTAAGCAGGACCCCATAGGAGACTATATGGATTGAGAACAAAGTCGAACTGCAAATAAAGCACAAGTTCACACGTAATACTCCCCATAACAAAGATGTACAATGGGAAGACTCTGCCTGTTAGTAGGAAGAAATGTAATGTATATTCTGCATTTTTGTTCATACCAAAGAGAGGTATATTGGCCAATAACAGAGCTTCCCTATACACTCAATTGAGTACGCCGGGACAAACTGTATGCATGAGAGGAACAAAAAATGTCTTACCGCACTGCTCATTGCTGACATGGCTTGTGTTGCTAATATTCGCTTAACACTGCCAACATCTGTAAGCCGATGCTCATCATCATCCCATCTGCCATACGCAAGATCAATCCCTCCGACAAAGGCAACAGACTGGTCAATGACCACAATCTTCTCATGATGGGCCCACAGATACACAGAGGATGACACATGATCAGGATGTCTCATTACCTAAAGAAAAAGGTGAAGTATTAATTGCAACCGCATACTTGGGCCCACTGCCATTTAGCATTGGAACAGCTTCAACTTGATTTTCAGCTGATCAAAAATGAGGAAGGCTCAATGTGTAAAGTGCTCTTCTGGCATTCGTAACTACTTGGCACATGTGGGATAACAAAAAGTGAATTAACATACCTGTAGCATGAGAAATTCGGAGTCAAACAATATGTCGGATTAATTATAGGAGACCATACAGTTCAATTGGACTTAAAAATGAATAGTTCGGCAAACTGCCATGACATACTAATTTCCTATATATGGTTTACCATCAACGCGATTCTAACACAACGTGCGCTTGGCCGGGCTAAACATTCGGAGCGGAATTGAGCCCATGCACAATTTTATTTACCAAAGAAATATGCCATGCTCCAGTTGTACAATGTTCCAAGTGTTTAATCACACCACTAACACATTTCGACTAGAAAGTCTTGATCACGGTTGGGTGAGTCCTACATACATTTCATTATGGTGAAGCATTGTGGGATATGTTGTTTTTAACAAACAAGTTTAAAAACATTTTGTGTTACATTCAAAACACCTCTCGGTTCATTCTCTTATGTATATTGATGGTCAAGTTCATTATGCTCACTACTATTATGCAATGAAGTAATTGTATAATAGGTGTTTCCATTATGCTCTCTGCTTAGTGCATGTCTAAATCAATTTACACTTCAACTGATCTAAGATCAGTGGTCGATATTTAACGACATTATTTTAATAACATGGAGTGATCATTCACCATCTCCCAGGTATATTAAGTATCTGTATATTCTAGACTCAGTGTCTCTAATGGGTTCTGGACCAATAGAATTAGGAATTGTTAAGTATCACTTGTACACCACATAATCTACCAGTAGGCACAGGCCTTCATTTAAAATGAATAACCTTTGTCTTACTGGTCTTCTAAATCAAAGACCATTCCCTCTATCAAGTCAGGAAAAGGGGGCTAACACCCAGTCTGCTTAAATACAATGGACTGAGCGTATCCCCACGCCTGTGTCCCTTGGTGTGTGCTTCACTAAGATGGTCCTTTTTGAGTGGAACCTTAGCTGCAGAATTTCAAGAGTCTCTGATTGGAATTTAGATGAGCCTAGTTAGCTAATGTTTCAGTCAAATGAATGAGTCTGATGAATTAGGATTTCCATTCTCTAAGAAAGTAGTTTAGTAAAAGATATTAAAATACCTACTGAAATTTGGATGAATAGGTACATTACATTGTCATTTGCCAACTGCTGTAAATAAACCAAACAGACCTTAATATTAGACTTTGATTTAATTTAAAAATGTATTTTAAACACGGGCCTGGAATCCCTTTTCATAGTAAGAAGAGACAGGAATAGCACAACCAGCAGGTTGAGGCAGCTCGAGGAAGGTTAACATGCCTTGCACTAAGAACTTCTAAGTGTGACCAGTATTGAATTGGATCTTTGGCTATATGCAAAAGGGATATGTGAATACCATGAGCCCTGAACTGCATCAAACCACTGTTTACAAGAGAGCCTATACTGGAGTGCAGTGGTCCTCCATTTCACAGAAGAACAAGACGTCTGCACTAAAATATCTACGGTGAATCAAATGGCTCCCCGCATATCAGCGCAGTGGAGCAGGAGGAATTTCTCACTTTACCAGCCCATGCATATTGAAGCAGGTGGGATTCTAGTCCCAGAGGTGGCAGACTACAGGTAGGGGGCATGTGGCATCATTAGGCACTCGACTGACCATTCAGTTCCATACAACTTTCATAGCCTGCAAACCTGGTCAAGGAAGGCTATGTGGTGTTATAGATAACCGGACTGGCTGTCTTCTCTAATTACAGGAACCCATCTGATTGGCTGCACGGTTGCAATACAGACCAGCTCTGGTTCAGTACGCTTACAATAATGCTGGGGGCTAATCTATAAAGTGGGGTGGAAATGATTCCAGAACCAACTCCAGCATCAGTTAATTTCTACCACAAAGGATGGAATGCTGAAAAAAGGTGCATTGCTCCAGTTTTTCCGAAGAGTTTGCTCGTCTTGATGCACAATTTCTCAAGTCACATCAGTAAAGGCATATCTAAAGATATCACTAATGACTTTACACACTTCACATAATTATATTTTACAGTATTGCTCTTGTATCCAAAAGCTACTGATATCTCTCACTGACACTCACACAATCTATGGGATGAGATGTCAACTAGTACCAGCAGATAACTCACAATAAGAGTCGTATTTAAAGAGGTAACAAGAAGGATACATGTGTCAGTGCATTGTTCAGCGATTAAGAAATTGAGCTGTTGGCTTGATAAGTTAATGATTAGCAGGATAAGAAGGTAAGACCTGACAGAATGAAGAAGGAGTAGCAACACACTACTGTTACTGTTCCTCAGCAGGACTGTGGCTTCAAGCAAGTACCTGGTCCTTATTTAAGATGTCTAAGATGCAGCAGGAGGAGACTTGACATCATGGCTAGTAACCCCTGGTTTAGCCCGAGGGCAGCAACCAGGGTATTTGTTTGTGCACTCTGAAAAGCTGATACTATCTCTGAAATGTGGCTAGACACACTATGGAAGGAGTATGTTGGTGGAACACTTGAAACTAAGTGATCACTGGGAATTTGTGGTCTCTTTTCTGAGTATTGTCATTCCAAGGAGCATTACTCCTGAAGCAGCTTGATAGTGGGATACCCTAAAAAATAAGAGATGAGACCTATGGAAGGGAAGAAGTGACCACATTTAGTTTGCTGAACAAAGGGTGTTTCTCTTGTGAGGAAGAGGGGTGTGTGGTAAGACAATGGAACTGTAAGAAAGGCTGGGGAACCAGTCCAATGTTTTCTTTTCTTTGAAGAATGCAATATATTACAATCCCTAAAGCAAAACAAAAAAAGAATCCCTGAACTAAACTACTACAATTTCTAAGAGTAAATGACATACAAGAGTCATCCTCGTTTTGGGAAGTGCCAGAAGAAGTCACTTACCTAGACTTCCACTGGGTAGTGGTAATGGGGATACAAAGGATGTAATATTTTGGTAAGTCTTAATTTTAACTGCAATATAGAGGCATAACCTTGCCACCTAGTTTCCCAGTCACCCGCTCACACAAATACATATTCTTATATCCACTCACTAAGCCCTACCCAGCCACTAACTCATAAACATCATCAGTAACTTCAAACATAAAGCCACAAATTACATCATCTGCACTTCATGCAGATTTTTATGTACACAGGCCTGCTCCAATGCTCCCTACCAAAGCAAAAAATGCATGGCTCTGGGCCATGCCCAGTCATTAGTGATATAATCTGTGGATTCATGAGCAGACAAAAGAAGGATTTATACTTGCAGGTACATTTTAGTATTTTTTCATACCCATAATCTCCCTTCACTTTCCCTTCAACTTACTGACAAAGTAGTTAAAAACAATAATGTCCATCAAGAAATGTGTTTCCAGTCAATTTAAAAGTTTTTGATTTTAATATGTTCTTTGATTTTACTGATATACTTTAATCACTGCCTGCTACACCTGACTGAAAAGGGATGCAGCTATGGATTGTGTGCAATCCCTCTGTTAGCAGATACTACACATGAGGCACAACCTAAATACCTCACTTTGCATTGCATGTAGCTAGAACCTTTGGCCACTGAACACACATCATAAACTTCGACATGCTGTGCGCGTTACCTCTGCTTGACAGGCAGGCAGTATGTGACCTGTGGGCACGTGGAATGGCAGGCAGTAATGCCTTGCAGGCAGTAGGCACACCTGTGGGCCGGACCCCTACCTGCACTAGTAACCTTCGAGTACTGAGCACCTCATGGACTTTGTTCTTATGACCAATGCAATTACTTGAGGCACCCACAGATAGTTGACACAAATAATGGCCTGCCAAATGTGCAGTCCACTGGCCAACAGTACAGGGCTCAAGGCATGGCCATATGTGCAAGCTCTCTGTTTGAAAAACCAAATGGGGCACAGACCAGGTATTGGGATTTAGCCATTGCCCGTGCCACCCTGTGTAAATTATGCAGTTCTCATAACCCTTGGGCCATTGCCAGTAGAAAAGCAATCTGAGTGAAGCACATCAAATATGGCCCTAATCTTTCAGCAATCCCCAAGCAAGCACTGCCTTCGTAAACAAGAGGATTGGTGGGTCCACAATCACCCAGCCTGCAGACTCAACATTGGTCACATTGCATAGTCCTCAGCTATGCTACGTACCCCTTCCTTTTTAACCTGTTGCATTCCTTTTTTTATATTCACAACACAGTCTTCAGTTTGCAGAGCTCTGGGAGCATTTATGGGCATGATAAGGATAGAAAGCAGCCAGAAATGTGCACACTCTTCCACACACTACAACTTAGGAGTTTGTGAATCCTAAAAACAAATACTTTTAAAAGGGCATTTCCCTCCTCGTTTGCTCCTCGACAGAGACACACCTTTGTCCTCCACGGTGGTGTTGCGACCATCTTGCCCACTACATTGCATATCAATTCTTTTTTTCATAGTGAGGTTTGTAAACCAGAAACTCCATTCTTATTAAATCCCATACATGGGTGGGCAGCTAAACGTCAGCTCAACAACCATTTAAATTGGTCACTTAACCAGCATTGTCTTTTTCTTCATGTTATGTTTGGTGTTCTCGCATACTATATGTGCTTGATCCCTGACAAAATGTACCCCATTGAGGCCATTGGGACACATACCAAGTTCTGCATCACACTGAGTCAACTTACTCACTTTTAGCCATCCTGCACTCCATACTTTGGATATATTTATGAAACTGGGGCAGGGTTAAAAACTGACCAAAAACAGTATTTCAATGGAAAATTAGCTTGAAAATAAGTACAGCGCGTAGCTCGTTTACTTTGACACAATATACATGGCAATAAAACAGTTCAATGGTGTTAATGTAATGGTAGCACTGGTATGGACAGTAACATCAATGATGTACAGGGATGGCTACAAAACCACAGTGGCATCAAGCGCCTCGATCAATACTCATTTGTGCTATACTGGGAGCCAATACCTTAATGTTGGGATGCAGATGCATGAGCGTCCTTTTGCTGTATTCACTGTTGATTCCTAGAGCAACTTCCATTTCCTTGTAGAGCATGATAAAAATCTTCACACCTTGTTGCTGCGTAAAAGATGAGAGCAGAGAACAACATGAACAAATACACTAAGTTTAAAGAAATTCAAGTAGTCATCTATAGTGCTATTGTGCACTAAAATTAGAATGAATGCAACCAACAAAACGCTACTAACATGCAACTAACTAATATAGCGTCCTCTCCGTGGACCGCTGCATAGTTGCACATAAAAGTGTGCACGATCATATGTCTAACTCGAAGATGTGTAGAAAAAAAAACTTGAAAACCAGAGAAACAACTTACAGCTTTTCGTTTAAGAATGCAGTCCAGCCTCCAGCGATTTCCTTCCACAACAGGTCTTTTAAGAAATATTTCTGGACTCAACCTAAAAATGTACACAAGTAAAACAACACATGTCATGAGATCCAAATGGTATGCACATGACGCAATGCTAGATAAGAAGAAAGACAAATTACAAGGAATGGGAAAGAGAAAATTAAAAAAAGACTGGTAGGCATAGTAGGAGAAGGGGAAGCGGGGAGAAGGAAACTTGGACAGAACATACTAAAACAGAGCAAAAAATAGATTTTTTTTAAAGATGAACTAAAAGGGCCATAACTGCAAGAGGACAGTTAATAGGATGAGAGAAAAACGACCAGTAATGGGTCCAGCATATTTAATACGGATTGAAGTGTCTTTAATAAGGAATGTGGGTGGAGAGACTTTGAGTGAGTGTGCGTGCTACTTCTGTTTATTGTTCGAACCTGCAAACACATTTTCAATCAATTACAAAACACTTTGTATTGCCAAATCTGGTTTCATTGTAGTTTAGCATGAGGTAACTCCACTATAAAGGCCTGCCAAACAGGCATGGAATCCTTTTGACATCCTAGTGTTATATATTTTTACCTTAGCATTATAGCCCACTGCAGAGGGCTATACCAGCTGTTAGAGGCCCTGAACCTGAATTATAGGCCCAAGCTACAGGCAAAAGCCTATAACTAAGAGCATGTTTACCAACTGGTATAGCCCGAGGCAGAAGAACTATACGCCTCTTAGAACATTCCACCCACTGAAGGTAGAATGTTCTAAATTAAAAAGAGAGAAATACAAAGACAAACACTAGACTGGGGGAGTGGAATGCCTATTCGAGCCATTAGTCACTGAATCGTGTCACTGTCTTCAACCACCACAACAAGCCAGGAAGCAAAAAAGCCACCTGGTTTAATGACTACCTCAAAAACTAAAAAAAAGAAAACTGCTGCACCCTCGAAAAAGCCTGGCGAAAAAACCCAACCACAGACGTGACCGCCCTCAAGGACGCCACCCGCAAACACCACCAGCTGATCCGATCCACCAAGAAATCAGCATTCAAGGATCGACTCGACAACAACGCCCACAACAGCAAGGAACTCTTCAACATCGTCAAAGAGCTTACCAATCCCAGCGCCGACACCAACGACATCACTCCCTCTCAAGAACTCTGAGACTCCCTAGCCTCGTTCTTCCACAGCAAGATCGCTGACATACATAACCGCTTCGGCTAACAATTCACTCCCCTCACCACCGAACTGAAGCCCCCCGCCACCACCCTTTGCGCCTGGACCCCGATCAGCACCGAAGACACCATCCACCTGATGAACTCCATCCACTCCGGATCACCAACGGATCCATGCCCCCACCACATCTTCAACAAGGCTGACTCCATCATCGCACCCCAACTCCGGGATATCATCAACTGCTCCCTCTACACCACTACCTTACCGGAAAGCTGGAAACATGCCGAACTCAGCGCCCTCCTGAAGAAGCCTACAGCAGACCCCACCGAACTTAAGAACTACCGCCCCATCTCGCTCCTCCCATTCCCTGCCAAAGTCATTGAGAAGACTGTCAACAACCAGCTCGCCGCCTTCCTCGAGTCTAACGGCTCCCTCGACCCCTCACAATCCGGCTTCCGAGCCAAACACAGCACCGAGACCGCCCTCATCGCAGCCACAGACGACATTCGAACACTACTCGACAACGGGGAAACAGCTGCCCTCATCCTCCTGGACCTCTCTGCAGCGTTTGACACGGTCTGCCATAGCACCCTTGTATAACGCCTCAACAACGTCGGGATACAAGATAAAGCATTGGACTGGATCATCTCGTTCCTCGCCGGAAGAACCCAGAGAGTCCGCCTCCCCCCCTTCAGATCAGAGGCCACCGAAGTCATCTGTGGAGTATCACAAGGATCATTCCTCAGCCCCACCCTCTTCAACGTCTACATGAGCCCCCTCGCATCAATCGCACGCCAGCACAACCTTAACATCATCTCCTACGCTGACGACACACAGCTGATCCTCTCCCTCACCAAAGACCTAAACACCGCCATAACCAACCTACACGAAGCGATGAAAGACGAAGCCGAGTGGATGAGGAGTAGCCGCCTAAAGCTGAATTCAGACAAGACGGAAGTCCTCATCCTAGGACCATCCCCCTCTGCATGGGACGACTCTTGGTGGCCACCGGCCCTAGGCAGCGCGCCCAAACCAACGGACCATGCTCGCAACCTGGGATTCATTCTAGACTCCTCCCTCTCAATGACCAGACAAGTCAACGCCGTCTCGTCATCATGCTTTAACATCTTACGCATGCTCCAAAAGATCTTCCGATGGATCCCCACCGAAACAAGACCGGTCACTGTTTGGGAGCCAAATGATTATGATTCGGCACAGACTCAGTGGGTGACCCTTGGCAATATGATTGCTAAGAGGGATATTGCCCAATAATGGGGCTCTCAGAGGCCACCCACAGTTCTGGCATGGAAGGAGAATATGGACTGGTGCATGTTCAGGGAGAAGACGGTGTATGTGGCACGTGGCAGGCCTCGCAAGTGGGGTAAGGTTTGGGGTCAATGGAATTCCTATCGTGGAGACATATGTACACCACCCTTCACAAACTTGGCGGCAGAGCCTCCCTCCCCGTGACCCAACATTCCCGCTAATCTGTTGCTTGGTCTGACTCCGGTTTTGCTACATCCCTCAATCCTCCCATCCTGCACTGTCAATGATTGTATTATGATATTATGCTTTCCTCCCCGCAGGACGCTTTGCCGTTCAATTGATTGTACTGCCTTGATTATTTAATTTTTTTGTTCTTGTTGTTAAAAGTTTTATTAAAAAGAAATATAAAAAAAAAAAAAAAGACGGTCATCCAAGCACTTGTCACAAGCCGGCTGGACTACGGGAACACCCTATACGCCGGAACCACAACCAAATTACAGAAAAAACTCCAACGCATTCAGAACGCCTCCGCCCGACTCATCCTAGACATACCCCGCCACAATCACATTTCCGGTCACCTGAGAGACCTTCACTGGCTCCCCGTCAACAAGAGAATCAAGTTCCGTCTCCTTACCCACGCACACAAGTCCCTCTACGACTTAGGACCCAGTTACCTCAACACCGGCCTGACCTTTTACACCCCCACCCACCAACTTCGATCATCCAATCAAGCCCTTGCCGCGATTCCAAGAATCCGAAAAGCCACCATGGGAGGAAGATCATTCTCCTACTTAGCGGCCAAAACATGGAATTCTCTCCCCACCCACCTCCGCCTTACACAGAACCACCTCTCCTTCAGAAAACAACTAAAAACCTGGCTGTTTGATAAATAGCGAAACCCCCCTCCCCAAAGCGCCTTGAGACCCTCTGGGTGAGTAGAGCGCTATATAAATCTTAACTTGACATGACTTGACATGGAGCTCCCAACATTCCAGTGTTATAAAATGTTTTATAGAACCCGATACAGGCCCACCAAGACGTTTTGCTAGAAAACATGTAAAATAATGTTAAAAACTAACAATGACAGAGAATCTCCTGGTCTCGAGAAAGTGCAGCCATTGACAGAAATTAGTAAATGTTATACATGGAGAAGTGTGGCTCACCGATTAGAGCGGCAGACCCTGAGGCAGAGGTCTGGTCCGGACCAGGGTTCAATCCCCGTCGCGGCAGTGTCTTGGGCTCAATGTCTTCGGAACCGATAATTCTCGCCTCGGTGCCTACTCTAATCATGGGGTTCCACTCTGCAACTCTGGGCAATAGCTTGCTTAATCGCTACACCGGCCCTCACAACGCTAGGATGCCTGGCTTCACCTTGGGGGTGCCCGGGAGTGGACACCTCACAGGAACAGGCCAGGAAGGGTTCCACAGCGGTATTTGTACAGCGCTTAGAGACCCCTGGGTGATAAGCGCTTTACAAATCCAAAAACATTTACATTTATAACAAATAAGCCAATCCCACAAGTCTGATTAATACGGATTCCAACTGTTAGTTCTTTCTAAAAATTAGGATTGTATAACCTTACAATAGTATGACTACTGATGGGACCTGACCTCTATTAATCAGGTTCCAGGAATGGAATAGCTTTGAAGGCTAGGCATGCAATCATGAAGCAAGTTCTTGCATCCCAAGAGAGCTGGTGTATGCACTGCAGCACACCTGAGCCAGCTACAAGTCAAGCAGAAGCATACAGACCAAGCAGCAATACCAGCATCCAAGCGGGACAAGACCAGAGTCTGGGCTGGTTTATGCAAGCCTCTTGCCACATTATAGTTCAGCATAAGGAGCATTAGTACCCTGGTATGAGATGAAGAGTTCAATCCTCCCCCAAGGCAGCTAGGAGCAGAGACCTGTCTTGGACAGTATATTCGGCGACGAGTAAACAGGAAGCTGGCAGGAGCTACCAGAAAAAAAGAGGAATTCAATTTTCGAAGGACTTAACTTCTAGCAATGCGATATAATCCCTTTCTTAATACCCGCAAGGCCTAACTTTTTATTTGATAGCTGCTGTGAATGTCAAACAAAAATGGTGCTGCTTGCATCAGCAGACTGATGCTCGAAAATGCTCAGCTGTTCCAAGAGCTCAAACAAGACCTCTGCAAACAAAGCGAAAAGCACATGTACAGTGACTGAACTCTGCTGAATCCTTACACAATGATAGTTTGGGATTTCTTAAGGTGGCACAATGTTAGAGCCTTAAATGAGAGTTAGCTGCACTCACATTGCAGACTAAGTGATACCTTCCAATGATAATTAAGACAGATCACACATCCTTATTTTATTATAAAAAAAATATGTACAAACCACCAATCTGTGATGAAAATTTCTTCTTTGGCTGATTCCAAGGCATCTGCTACATCATTGAAATACCCTTTTGCATTGACATACCTGAAAAAAACCAATCAATTTGTTAAATGTTTTCCAAAAGTATGTCTTTAAATTTCAAAACATGTTTTAGCAACCGCAATGCTTACCAAGAGTATTCCGGATGGTGCGTATGCTTGGTATATGGTAAACACTGCACAGCCTGATTAATCTAGAATAATTCTCTGATGGCGCTTCACCGTGAGCTCTTGATTAGGCCTGGGCATGAAATTATGCTCTGCTCGTGGGCTTTTTCCCACCCTACGCTCCACGTATTGCGCGTGCGGTGCAGAATGTTTCCCACGTTCGCCAACGTTAAGTTGACGAGCACAAGAGAGGAAAATCTTATTCCAGACAACCTCCCGGTGAGATTTCTGAACCGAGAAGGTCGCGGATGGCCGCTACAGCTTGTGGTGAGAAACCTTCCCTTCACATTGAGGAAGCTGCGGCTCGAGAAGAACATCTACTCAAGTGGAAGAAAGAAACAGTGTCTTCTTGTGCTACGTATAGTGTCATTCACACTGATTTTCCAACGTGGGACAAACATCCGGTGTTAAAAATCAGTGCGAAATGTGCAACCTAACGCACTCTGCTGCTTGCGGAACTCCGGGTAGCGCAGGGGAGTTTTGGGTTACTTGCGAACTCACCCATGCCTACTCTCATGCAGCAGCTGCCAAATATCTTGAACATTAAAGGAAAATAGAGGCAGAAGGAGCCAAAGAGAGGCAGAGCATGGTTGCCAGGGAGGAGGTCCAGAAGTGACTCCGCCACAGGTGCAAGCAAACCTGCAAGTGAAACTTGTACGTCTTACTCGCCCCATGCCTCAATAACTCAATACAAGTGAGCAACCCATGGTACATGGGTGACATTACAGTGATTGCCAAACTTATTTAGACAAACGTATTCATGTTGCCATTTTCCTCACTGTGTTTAAAAGCAGGAATACTTAAGGATGGTTATACAATATAAAGCGTCTCTTGTGAAGAGGACTGTACTCTTGTAGGATGCTGCAATCTGAATATATGCTTGCTGTTAGCATACACAATACATACAAAACAAATTATTAATTATCCATTACACGTGCTCCACTATGGATCCATAGTCATGTTGTGCATCTCACATCAAGTACACATGGCACATATTAAAAGTTAACTTACTCAATCTGGCATAAAAAATGCTGATGTCATTATTAGAACCTGTAAACAGGTAGTACCTATTTGTTCATAGTGAGATTTAGCAATATACTGAAAAGTGGGACATTCCTTGGATTATTTGGGTTAGGTCTTCCATCCAACCCATTGTAATACATACCACCAAAATCCCAGTATCAGGATCAAACGGACCCACACAAGGTGCTGCACAAAGCCATCCTAACTACCCTATGTGCAAAGTGCTTTATTTGTTACTATAAGAGCTATGAGACCAGCTGAAGCTTACATAAACATTTGAATATACTTATCAAGGGTTGTCCATTCAAATACCGCCTAACGCACTTAACCTGAGAGAATAGAAACAAGTTAATTGCAAATGGGCAGGCCTAAAACTCAAATGGACAGGGCTAAAACCAAAATTCTCTAAAAAGAATTTCCTAAATTAAAGCACAAAGAAGAAATTATGGTTATGGATTTTACATCCTATCTTTTTGCAGTATGATTACAAAAGTATTTTACGGTGCAGTGATATAACCTGCAAGCCATACAAAGATAACCTTCCCAAAGTCCAGCTAGAAAAACAAATAGCTTCTTTAGAAATTAAAAGTTAAGTTTGGTCACCCACACCATATATCAGAGAGCATTCTTTGGTACTGTATTATGTTAATCGGAAATTAATATTGGATGTCTCACTGCTTAACCATATCACTTCAAATCTCCAATAATCCAGTGCATTAATATTAACAAACTCCAAAAATTGCATTAGCAGAGATTTTGGAAGTGGAGGCAAGTTTGGAGGGCTACGTCTTTGGAAAGGATAACAGCGACTATCAAATGAAATATAAATCTCTTACCTACCGAAACATGTTCTCCCGGTATAGATTACTCTACTCTAAAGTCAACACAAGCACTGCTGGTGCAATTAATGAGCGGTACAAATGGGGGTGGTGATGGACGGAGCATCTGAATCAAACACTCACACCCAGTCAAAAGATCTGGGTTTAATCCATCACCGTTCTTTAGCCCACTCTGCCACCCCAGTTCAGACATGGCTATATGCAAATCAGTCTGACCCTTTGCCTCGTGGGAACAGTCCAGCCCGAACTGCCAAGCCATGTCTTCCCTGGACCGGAAACAAGCTTCCGAGGACCGGTTTCTGGCATTCCAGCCGTCTTCAGCCCGGCTTGCTTGAATCCAGTAGCAAAGTGAGCAAGGGACTCACGTCTGAGCATACCCTGCCACACTTATGGCGGCCAAAAGCGGTACAAAAGGGGGTGGTGATGGATGGAGCATCTGAATCAATCAAACACTCACACCCAGTCAAAAGATCTGGGTTTAATCCATCACAGTTCTTTAGCCCACTCTGCCACCCCAGTTCAGACATGGCTATATGCAAATCAGTCTGACCCCGTGCACGTTGACATTTACTTATGGCCACCTTCTTCAATCCTGAATGATGTACAACGTTTAGTTCCTTCTTCAGGTGATTTAATGTGGAGGCTTGTTAGAGTTAGTCTATTTGGGAAGTGTCCTACTTTGCCAGTCCTTGCTTTGTTTGTCTGTAGGTATTTTATGGAAAGAGCTTTTGTCATGTTGTGGTTTGCTTACGTTTTACTGACTAAATATTATCAGAAGGTATTGGAGGACCTCACCATACTATTGCCAGCCTACTTCATGAACTCAAATTAAATAAAAACTGTGACAACAACAAGACAGTACCTGCTCAGCTCTTTCAGTAGAATCAAAAGTTGGCAAAGTGAAATACATTTTTATCCCCACTGTTTTCTTATCTTGGCATTCCAAATCCACTTCGAAGTAGATGTAATAGACTGATGTACAACTTTGTAATCCTTGGTGACAGTTAGGATAGTTGCACTCCTGATTAAAATCATTACATGCAGAAATTGATGCCCTTAATTTGAAGCAGTCCCATGAAACAAACTGGTAGCACATAAATTGAAATTTCAGGCTAAATAACCCTTACCATTTCGACAATGTTTTCTCTTGAATTGCAGCATACGACCCAAACCTGTGAGCCGTCAGAAAGTCTTTGCCATGCTTATGGACAAATTCTTCTATGGCCTGTCCCCACCATCGTGCATGTCGATAGCTGTAACACTTCAGGATCAAGGACCTTCAAGTGAGTGAAATTGGACAGTTGAGAAATTTCAGGTATCTTTATAAAACTCATTGTTTTCAACTTTTTTCCTTTGTTAATGTTTAGGGGATATATCAGTCTATATATATATATATATATATATATATATATATATATCTATATATATATACACACACACACACATATATATATATATATATATATATATATATAAATATTTTTTTGTTAAAGGTTGATTGATGGATACAATACATATGCTTTAATCTCAAAATAATTACAAGCAAATTTTGCTGATATACCTACAATTGCCTTCTAAATGTATCTTTTAAACAGCTTTTTCTCCCATTCCTTCACACTAAATAAATCATAGCCCACCTGTTTACGTGTAATGCAAATTGTCCTATAACTAAGTGGGATGAACACATTTTGATAATCAGAGTAACTAAAATTAATGAAATTCAACATTGAGGATGCAGGTTGATAAATAATAAAATTAAGCTTCCTAAATATCTTCTTTCCTTATTCATGTAAAGGAGAACATGATGCAAATTTGTCAAGAGAAATTGCCCCTTCTAGATTTCCCATAGAAGATCAAGAGCTTGGACACACGTACACAACCTATTTAGATTATTTAGGGTGTAAAATCTGTAAATTGATAGAGCTGGATTTTCAGTTGTCTCTTTTACACTTATGAGAAGGATATCTGCATGTAAGAAGGAAGAAAGTTAATCCAACAAACAATGGAATATGCACTGTGTAGAAAGAAAGGTGTATTATATCAACTTAAACAGTATTTTAGGTTTTAAACAAAAAAGAGAAAATTACTAATTACCGTGAAAGATTGTCGATTCGAAGGCCATATTTTGTCTCGGTATCTTTCAGGCCAATCTTGATGCTGAACTCCTTGTCAACAAGCAGCACAAAGCAAATGGCACCACTGTCTGTCTTCATGTAAAGTAAAAAGGAATCTTTGACGACTAGCCATCTAAAAGAATAATAATCCATTTCAAATTACTTGAACTTACCAAAAATGTTGTTGGCTATCATATTTTTAGGCCAGGAAATATTGCACATGAGCAAAAATAAAAATGTTTGTTTTTTTCAAAAGTTATTATTTTCATTTCTCAATATAATGGCTTTTACCACTACTGCATAATGAAAAAACGTTCCATTGAGTTAATCCTTAAGAAACATCAACACATTGATGACTAGCTAGAAAAATTAGTCCAGCTTTTCTACATTTAGGAGACTAAACAATTATATTTTCAAGTGGGTTTTTTAAATTATTCCTGCTCCAATTTTCTAACTTGTGGGTCATACCATGGTATATCCCATGGAGAGCTATTCAAAAATATGAGTAGGCCTACTTGAGAATAACAGTGCCCTGAGTTTTGCTTTCCTACAGGATTGTCTTCTCATTGAAAAGTGTGGTAATTTAACAGTTGTTTAAAGGACTTGCACAAGTTGCTGTTTTAAAGATGCACACCAAGGTTGGGTGTCTTTCAAAAGCAGTTTTAAAAAAAAAATGTTTATTGATCAGCTTGATAGCAAAGTTTGCAAACAAATAAATATCACAACAGAAGAATTTTCACAGTCATTTTAGCTCGATCAGTTAAATCTAAACGCAAGTTATAGTGCATGTTCACAAACCAGCAACACCAATTTAATCCAAAAAGGTTTTTTTGCACCTTTCCCTAATCCAATGGAAAATCCTGGTCAAGTACGAAAAAAAAAAAGGAAAGGAAGCGTAAAGAGTAAAGTAACTCATGGAAGTACTGTGCCCAGACTGACCTAAAGAGGGGAGGGAAAAAAAAAACCTAAAAAAAAAAAAAGGAAATTTCCCCCGTCAAATATTTAATTATTCAACCAACATGCAAATGGTGCCCATATTTTTAGAACCCCTCTCACGCCTTCTCCTACCCCCTCTTTGAAACACAGCAGATTCTAAATTATGAAGTGCTAACATCCTTGATCCCCAGTTGATACAAGTAGGGGGGATAGGACTAATCCATTCAGAAGTCATGCTAAGTCGAATTATAGACATAACAATACAAAGAAGAGCTGACTCATGATCAGATCTGATTAGCGGAGAATCACACTTGCGCCCCGTTATCACCAATCCCAGGAGATAAATCCGTCAATATCTTAAGAGCAACATTAATGAATTGCTGAACATCCTGCAGAAAAGGACCCAATTTGGGGCACGAGAAAGACATATGAACATCGCTGGCTGCTGCTTGACCGCATCTTGGACAACTGTGGCCTTTGACCCCTCCCCATTTAGAGATCTTAGCGGGGGTAATATAAAGATCAAAAAGGGCCATGTAGCTTTGGGAACGTAGGCTCCCTGAAGTTAATACAGAGTTCGACAGATCAAGTATTGATGAAACATCTATACCATTCTTACCCAACTTATTGTCCAATTTAGCATTCTGGGACGAGAGATCATTTGGGAGACCAGATAACAGAGTAATGCAAACATATATTAACATTGGTGAATGTTTAAAAAAAATTCTAAAACAAATTTTTATTTGCCTTTTTCAAGAACAATAATGACATTTAAAAAGCACACTGACACAAATACAGGGTATCATGTCATCAGTATAAGCCAATTTTGAAGAACCGTCGTCCCGCCCACCATCACTCCATCTCATCCACCTATGCCAGGATTTCATTCACAAATCCCATTGCATACTAGACAGTTCTATATGTCCAAGTTCCACATACCCCAGACATTCTTAAACTTCTTCTCGCAACCTCTGCTCTTATATACTTCTCGAACTAAAATTTTGCAGCGGTCCATCCCTTCCTTCCACTACCGAAAAGATGGGATCCTTTCGAAGTCCTACATCTGGGCAATATCTGACTTCGCCACTAAAAACTCAAGATTCATCAGCAATTTTTTATATTTAGTGAGGTTCGGGGGTGGCCATATACCTAGTAGGGACAGCCTAGGTGGCACAATCTATAGTGCACACACTAATCCCTCGAGGAATCTGGTTACACGTTCCCAGAAGTGGCACATCTGTAGCCAATGCCATAATGTGAGGATGAATGCAACTTCTGTACCGCATTTCTGGAGGAGGCATAGGGAATCCCCGCCTTCCCAATCTTAAACAGTAATGTCCTAGTGTAGTATGTCCTAAGTAGGAAATGTTTCGGTTTTTGAAGTGTGTTCAACAGGTCTTTGCCTTGATCATATCCTTCATGCACTAACCTCTGGTTAACCCCTAGAAGACCAGCTGTCAACTGACCCATTAGAGGGCAAAGCAATATCATTAATATACAATAAAATAACACATAACGTCCCGGATTCCATGGGGCCACTGAGAGCATCATGGGAGAGTGATTTATGCCACATTGATGATGAAGAGCGGGTGGAGGCCATACCGGGTCTGATAGCAGTAGCAATACGTTCCTGCTTGCACCTCATTCAATTAAAAACCTTACATTGAATATCCTGAATGTTATGGCACCGACTGGGTAATGCGGAGAATGCCTTGTGTCACAGAGGGTGCGAGCAGGAAGGAACCTTCTACCACCTGTTGTGGGAATGTCGGCCACGTAGCTCTACTGGAAATAAATTGGGAGGGTTGTGGCTGAGCTTGTGGAGGTCCCAGTAGAACCAAAGTTGTTTCTATTACTGATCATAGGGGACGAGGCACGACTTAAAAATACTAAACTGTGGCTGACACTAGCCGCAGTGATGGCAAAGCACAACATTGCAAAGAACTGGTGGGGCTCCTGCCCTACCGAAAGTGGAGGACTTTAAAACAGATCTTGAATGGTGTTGGCAAATGGAGCACACAATATACTTGAGTAGAGGGTGTTCAAATAAATGGGAAAAAGATTTGGGGGGATTAGCACGGTTATTGAGGACTATAGAGAGGACCAGTGAGAATAAGTGGAGACTGGTACAACACTATCACTATGTTGATTATGTATTCAATAAATGGTGTAATGATGAACGTAAAATATTATGTATGACATAAAATATTGGAAAGGGTTTCTTGAGGTACTGTTGGCTGAGTACACTGCAACAAAAAGAATCTTGAAAAAAACACAAAAAACATTTAGCACAGAACCACAGGAACCAGATATGGAGCACTTTTTTCACTACTTTTTATGTGAAATGCATTCTCACATCCATAATGTATTTCACTGCAAACTTTTGCGCTAAATGCCACTTTCATATTTCAGGTAATTTCACATAATTGTGCAGAGTTATGGAAATTATGAAAGCCAATTACATGAATTTCACCCATCACTAGTGTATATCCTTTTTAGTCCTTTGCTGTATAACATGTCTCACGGCTACACTTCAGAGTAATCTCACTTCCTTTGGCAAAAACATTTATATTTCGAAAAACATCTGAGGGAAATAAATAGAAATCTTAAAAATGTATATAACAAACAGAGCATGTTACTTCTCATCCTGGGTCTGTTCAATCTATCCGTGGGAACTGCTGTAAAAAACCAACATTCTTCCATGTATGTTTTTATAATTAAAATGATATGAAAATAATTTACAAATGAAAGGTCCCTGTGCGATCTTGATTCAACAAAACATTCCAGAGTAATGAGCATTCCTCTTCCAAAAGAGGAACAGAGGCTCTTTCGAAGTTGTGTCCAGAATGTGTATTTTGGAAGAAAGATGTTTGCATTGGTACAGTGTGATTGATAGCAGTTCATTGTGCTTGGAAGAGTAACACACATTTTGATATCCTATTATAATTTAAAAAAAATCAAGGATACATGTGATTAAGGCATATTAAAAGAAGATGCTGTCCTCGACTGCCAGTATCTGCATCTACATAGTAGTGTCAGTAAAGATCATGGACAAATCATGACATTAATTAACAACAGCATTCCACAAGGGCAATCAGCTTGAAAAAATCAAATCTAATGACAGATTGCATAATGGAGAGGCCAGGTCTAGAAATAGCAATTAAAACAGACATGAAAGAATAATTAAAGGAGACAAAGTGGTTGAGAATAGTTGTCACACTTTTAGTATAATATAGATATTTAAATGGAGGGGTGAAATTATTGATTCATGAGGCTGGGAAACCTGCAATCTTATTGGCCAGGGCACTGTGAGATATTGGGTTGTTCATTGACTGGGGAGTGAGCCCAGGACTAGCAACAGCCACAATTTATTGCAAGGAGAACCACAAAAAGTCAATAAATTAACCTTTGCTTAGCCATGGGTAGCTTGGCAGAAAAAGTAATCAGGCATAACTTAGAGGCAATGTGTAAAGTATTTATGCAATACACAAACAGTAATAAGGTGAAAACACAACACAAGAAAAAATATAATCAACTTTAATAAATCACTTGACACTAAAACAACAAAACTCTAATCAATAGAACTGGAGTAATTACATTTTAATATTTTTTGTAAAAACTAGCACCTAAAAGATCGAAGCGCCACCCGTGGAGACTAGTCACACAAGATCCGTTCAAAGTCGAAAAATATGGCAGATCGCGATGAAGTACGGGTTGGATACAAAAAGTGGATTGGGCCCAGTCAGCGCTTACCTCCAGACTCAGAATTTCTGTGAATTTATTTTTAGAAGGTAAAGTTCAGTGAGGCAAGGCTGAAGGACGCGTCTGAGGAGGGAGCGTCATTGTTGGGTAGCCTTGAGTCAAAAGGCGGTGAAGACTTCTACGTTCGGACTAAGTCTCTGATATGGAAGTCGGAAATCTCATGTGGGACAAGGCAGAGGGGTGTAGTTGATGACAGCTCCAAGAATCCAGATACCCCTTTGGCGAAGGACCACTGAAAAGAATTTGCTGGTGGAGAGAATAATGTAGCGGGAGAGGTCACTAAGTCAATCTGACAGGCAAAGCACCTCAGGTGGATAGGCGAGCAGGTTGGTCCCCGTTTCCTCCTGGTTCTGAGAGCAGTTTTAGCCTAAACATTTCCAAGTCTTCACTTTTGCATCAAGTCATCTTCAGAACCACTTTGGAGTCCAGGACTGGTGGGACACAACTTGGAGGGTCAGGACTCACTCAGGCTAGCTTCAGCTGAGGGTTCAAGGTGAAGAGAGCCTTTTGTATCCCTGAGGCTCAGATCAAGAGGCCAGTAAACCACCTGCTGTAGCTGTGGTGGTCCTGGGTTCATGTTGTAAGTCCAGTCCTTCTTTCCCAAGCAAGATGGCAGCCAACTAGAAAGGTAGCAATGCAGTAGCAGGTCAGCAGAGTGGCAGTCTTTTCAGCAACACAGCAGCCCTTTAAAAAGGGACGGGCCATGTAGCCCTCCTCCCTAAGCCTTGTAAGGACCTATGGACACCATCCATGAGGCTGTCTGTTTTTTTAAAGGGGAGAGGGGGCACACAGTCCCCTCTGTGAGACTCCTCAGGCCCAGGACACCATCCCTTGGGGCCAACAGATAAACAATGGGTGTCAGCTGGGGAGCTGGCTAGGGCAGCATAGGCCCTGAGGCTCCCCCACAGCCCAAAAACAAAATAAAAACTGTGGGTCTCCCAGATGAGCACCGAGACACCGACAAAAATAATTTACAACTTGCAAGCTCTGGGGGGTCTCAATATGGCGGAGAACTCTGGAGGCTTGACAATGTCCATGATATGGAACTGACGGAAAAATGTTTTTTTCGACTCCTCGCCAATCTTCCTGCCAGCGCTCCACTAGTGCCACACCAATTAGACCTTGGCTTTCGACCTTTTGCCCTCAGAGTAAAACTCAGACCCCTGCTGTATTGGACGAGGATCTGGTCCTAAGCAGACTTATTGGGCCTGGAAGAAATCTTAAAACTTCCTGGGGCTATCAGGACACCATGGCTGGGATATATTAGGTGCAGTCTTGATGAAATTGGGCGCGGAAATATGTGGGCCCATCTTGAAACGTTGTGTGGCTTTCTGAAATGAACTTTGACTCATACTTCAAATTGTTGAGATGTCACCCTGGTATGTTGCTAGTTCTTATTCTTATTAATGATTTAATTGTTTTAACTTATTCATATCTGCCTTTATGGCAACTGCATAAATAAAGTCTTATAAAGTAAACACACACAAACACACACACGCACACACACACACGAACAAGCAGCTTTCACCTGGTTTTGTCAACAATAATGAAATATACTAAAAAAAACAGTTCAATATAAAAGGATAGTGTATGAACCAAAACGCAGAAAGGATTCTGGCTGTTAAGAGTAAAAATGACTTAATATGTTTAAAATTACCTTTTGGACCAACGATAACAGACACTTCCTTGCCCGCAACAGTTTAAACCAGGTATTCTGTAGCCACCTGACTTTTTCATTATCATGCCCTCTCTGAAAAAATAAAATTAAAACAATTATTCCAGACATGCATATGAATGATAGCAGAATGCTTATACCTTTGAAATGCTATGTAAATATCTATATATACATCTATCTATCTATATATAGACACATATACACACACACACACACGTTAGTTGCATCTCAGCTCTATTACAGACAATTATTTGAAGCAATACAGTGTTGTCAGAAATAAAAGATATATAGCAGTTGTAGTGTAGTTCCTATCTTCCCAATAGGCTCTGCGCATTGGAATAATACCTACAGCAGTAAAGGCCTAGGCCAGACGTTAACTAGGTCTACTACTGTCGATACTAGACTTAAGTTTTGGGTTTGCCAGCGTAGCTCAGAGTTCGCTAGAAACTTTCTCGAATGTTCAGGAAAGAATTAACTCCCCTGATTAGACAAGAAGGGATTTAGTTTCTGACAACCATAGAATATGACAACTTTGCTCTCCCCTAATCAAGAGTGTATCTCCAGAGTCGTGTGAGCACAAGGCAATTATTTTACTCAGTCAGTACGTGCATTCTTAGTCTCATCAGATTGTAGAGAAAAGGAAGAGACGGGCGTGTTCAATAAAAAGGTGTTATTTATTGATCAGTCTCTTTTCTCGTACAAGAGAAATGGATCGATATTATTGCAATACTTATAGTTGAGTAAAGTGCATACATTAAAAGCAATAGTATAAAATAATACTGTAAAAACATTGATATGGTTTCTGAGCCATATGATGTTTAAAATGATTAAAATATATTTACATACACATATACATTTGACTAAACGTACTCAACTGGTGTTTCTAAATACGCCTACCCCGTGTACCTGACCTAAGTCTAATGCGTGGGCGGGAATAGAAAGTTACAGTTTAAGTTAAGTTTGTTTTTGCCAAGTGAATAACTAAAGAATTCTCTGTGAGGGGTTATTCAGTTCTGTACCTGGAAGTTAGGATGAATGAGGAATGGTATCTCTTTCTCTGCTCTCGATATTCCAGGCTGCCTGCGAGGGCTGCCCGAAAGCGCCGGTGCTGGGTCTCTCGGTAGGAGATAGCAGCGCGTCTCTCAGCGCGTCAGGAAGGCAGGGCTGCTGCCAGCGGGGTCTGCTCTGCTTCTGGGCTTCGGCAAGTATGGCTGCTCCGTCTCGTCACCACGCGTGTGTTTGCATAGGGCAAGATCGGCAATATTTATACCTTAAAGGTGCCGAGATTGACGTAAGGATGGACATAGATACGTCAATAAAGATGTCATACGACTTGCTCGTTAGCACATTCTTTTACTGAAGTTCTCTGTGAAATCAAAACAATGGCCGCACGGATTTTCCAGGTTGTCATAGGTTTGATTTGTTATGAGAACGTCGTATGCCTTATCAGGGGCTGGAGGAATGTCGCTTGTCTAATTAGATCTCAAGCGTTATGACCTAATCAGATAACACGTTCCTGTGCCGTAGTGTGACTGCGTCAGATAACGGTATCTGCATCATGGGGGCTTTTCTTGCCTCATGGGCTGACTGTTAGTTAACTTGATAGTTAGTTTAACCAGAATAGGGTCAGGAATAGGGGGATCGATTCAGAACCTATAGGAATACATGACACCCACTCCACGCTAACTATGGTCATATTTACTAATCTATGCATAGTATAACATAGTACAACATACTATAGAGTATAGTGTATACCTTACCACCCCAAAATACATAAATGCATTTTGAAATTTTCAAATATACTGAAAAATTGCAGTCATATATATTGTATGCACTTAAGCTATGAATTAAACACGCATTTGTAGACATTATTGCTTATTTGGTATATGAGAAATACACATGAAATGGCTCTTAATATGGCTATACAGAAAGAAAGTTCGAGACCATTTCATCACATAATAAAATATTTGTGAACATACCAGCGGGCAACTAAAGTTTATAAAGTATCTAAAAATAGAAATCTTAGTTCTCTAGGAATAGTTTCTTACTTTAAGCAGAAGATAAGTGTCCCGAAAATTTTGTAAAAAATAATTTGGGGCTGCTAAAAAATTGCTGTCCGTGAACTGGTGGGAAAAATTGTTCATGTGACTTTATTTTTAAAGTTGAAGGCCGAATTCAGGGAACGCCGTGTGCGAGCTTGCTCAAAAGTCTCTATTTCTGTTCTGGAGAGAACATCATATCATTAAGGCTTTCGAAAAAACTGTCAACAGCTTCATGGGAAAGTTCCACTAGGTCGGAAATAGGTGTAACCATGCATTCGTGCGCATGATTGTCTCCATTGACATTCTGATTCGCAGTACTGACAGAAGGTCGTACCTGATCAATGCTGCTTTCATCTTGAACTTCACTACTCTTCAATCGTAGTGGTGAAGATTCCACGAATGCCGTCATCAGGATTGGCAGCCTTTGAGGGCAGCACAAAGCGTGAACCTTGGTAGGAACCAACAATGTATCTGCATCCACTGGCGCATCCGATTGTAGCGTCAGACAGGTGTCTAACACGCATTCTTCTCCGCATAGCAGACATCTCAATACAGGTAAAACACATCTTTGCCACATTGGTCGAAATGATAGAAACCAAGTCATGTTCAGGTCTCTAAGCCGGGAGAGTCCCAGGATTTTTGATATCCGGTCCCGGTATCCAATGGCTAGGATTGTATCTTCCATTGTCGCGAGAGTTTGATCTGTGACATGGGTTGCCATAACGAAAAATAAGGACTAAGAATAGGATTCCTGCAATTAGTCCCAGGATCAGGGGAAGTCCGCCAAAAATCGAATGGACGAAATCTGGAAAAATACCCAGTATGGCTTTGAATGGTGTTAATGCCATCGAAAATACTGTCTTAAATACCTTTGAGACCCCAGTGGTATCAGAAATATTTAAGATTTCGCTCAGGATTTCCGCGAAATGTACGGGGGAATTAGTTGATAATAATGTATGTATCTCTGCAGTCGTCCTTGCGACTTGTAGATCATACGTTTCTTTTGATGACGTGAGCCTTGTAGGCGTCTGAAGAAGCACTGTTTTCATTCTGCTTAAAGTATCTATTCGAATAGAAGTAATTTTCAAACTGGGCCATGCCCTTGCCTCCCTGTCTGGAAAGGAGCTGGGGAACAAAGAACGTCCACAGCACTTGACCTTCGCAGTCGTAGTGACTAGATAAGGAGTCCCGGGCATAAGACTACAACATTTGCGGTCTACAATAAGAATGTAACTCCCATTATAGAGTCTTTGAAAGAATGGTTCTATTTCAGTTGCAGGTGCGCCTTGCTGGTGACATGAAAGGTTGTATGAATTCCCTTCACAGGCTCCATGCAAACTAATTCCGTTACACAGAAGCGTGCCGCTTAGTGACATGTCACAATTGTTGCCACTAAGAAACACTTTCTGTCCTTTATTACTGACACATGCATGTGAATAGGGCAGGTTCCAAGTTGTTTTAAGGTACCCCTTTCCCAATTTCTCGTACATGCCAGCCTGTATATATTTTTGGCAGTATTGAAACCTGAAGGTTGAGATTGGAATATTTATGATTCCGTGGATTATCCATTCACTGACAGGTCGTTCTGACATTGTCATTGGTAATCTTTCTAGTTTTTCAATGTTCAAGATTGTATAATCAGCACCCTTTTGCGCCATACCGATTTGTCTATCAGTAAGGTTAAAGATTTGGAATAGTGACGTTGTGTTGATTAAACGCCAAGGCACGTAGCCTGAACGCAGATTTTGTAACGTCCAGCCAAGCTGTACAATAGAACGCAATTGTGACTGACCATGTTGTAATAACAGTAAGTCTTGCGATAATATATCGATTGCTGAAGACACAATGCTGTCCAATGAAAAAATTCTGGAGGACAGAGTCATTAACCCATTGTCCACTACAGAAAGTGATTTTTCCAAATTAATACGGTCAATTTCCCGTATTCTCTCTGCTGTTTCAATTTGATTAACCTTCCAGGCCTCATTGTATGCTGCATATACAGAGGCTGCTATGAAACGCTTTTGACGCTGTTTGCGTGGTCCCATTATGAAATCACGCAAGTCAGCACCATCAGTAAGTAAAGTTAGGTGTTGCTTAATTTCAGGCAGTGTGGAAGTTTGTAGCCACTGAAGGCATAATTTGCCCACACTGTAGGTTGTTATTATCCCTGGGTGATGTCTTTGGGGATATCTAGGGTCTGGCCTGGTCATTTTGAACCCCTGTGTTTTATTCAGGAATCTGTCTTGACAGTTATTTGTATCTGTGGGCCAGATTAACCATTGTTTCCAATCAGGATGTGTTCTGTTTTTGTTTAATATATGGTTTACGTCTATCTCTTCATCCGTATCAGAGCTATTGCTAAACATTGTTGGCTTTGGAATAGACGGTTTATTTAAATCTTTGATTTTGGCTAGGCCAAGACAGGTGGTTTGTTGAACAGTGTCATTTAAAAATATCATTTGTTCTGGGATCATGCAAGCTCTAAACAAAGCTTCTAAACCTTGTACTTGCCATTCTTTTGTACCCCAAACACTTTTCAAATCAACATTTTTGTCCCAATAATGAAATCCTAAAGTATTCATTTCTTCGAAGAATGAATCTGAATATATCAACTTTGTGTTGGTTATCATGGTTTTCATCCCTGTCTTGTTTGACAATTTAAAATAAAATGTTTCAGCATTACTTGTGTTAAAACCTGAAAAATATGAATATTTGTCGTAAACGGTTCTTGAGCTCCCTTTTGGAGGTGTTGCACAATGTTCCCATTGATTATAATTTAAAACATTTCTAGGTTGTGCAGATTTATGTAAAAAATGGTTACCATAGTGGTTATAGCAATACATACTATCATAATTTGTAGAACCTTGCAAATAATCATGTTTTGTAAATTTAGCAGACATTACTAAGTCAGACATCATGTCATTAATGCTTTCGAAGTCCCAATCATCAGCAAATGAGTTTGGTTTTGCAAAGTCACTCAAGGAGATCTTGATTTGGTGTGGATATTTCAGGATCTCGACCGGACCATAAATTTCATAGTCAGTGTTGTCCCAGGCTACCCCACCAGGTATAGGATTGGCTGTGAAGTTGGCTGAAGAAAGTTCTCTTTTCTCGACGTGTGAAGATGTGTGTGGTTTGAGGACCAAGTTGATGTTCTGACTTGCTGTGTCCATTTTAGCATATTTTCCCTCAATGAAGCGTCCCAAAGTAAGTACCATGATGAGCCAAAGTATGAGGATAAATGCACCAAAACCCACCCAAAATTCAATCCATGGAGAAATCAGATATGTTTCTTTCAGTTGGTTCAAAAGTTCCTTAGCTTTGTCTTTAAAGGATTTTGATGATGGCTGTGTCTTTGATTCACTGAGGCTTTCAGAGGAATCATCGAAGTTTATGAAGTAGCCGGATGCAGTTCTGTCAATTGTTCCAATTGCTTCAGGATTTTTGTTTCTTGAATTGTCACCTGGTACTTCATTATAGATTGGTGTGTCTCTGCTAAATGTTTTTATTTGGGTTTTCAGCGGTCTGAGTTCTATTGCATTGTTGCATAGTCCTTGTTGTTCTTCTGTAGGCGTTTCGAATGTGATGAGCCTCTTTGTTAGGACCTCTGTACTGGTAGCAAACCTTGGTGTTCTGCTACTTATTGGGAGTCCACTTGGCCTACTGTTTGTTGTCGGCCACATGTTGTGGTTTTACCAGGTCGATGGATACAACTCGGTTCTCCTTTTTACCAGCAAGTGGCGGTAGTACAACTGATCTTGTCCCGTTGACAGACAAGACCGGAACTGCTTTTCTGTAAGAAGGCCCAAATTCCTTCTTTACCGCGATCTTCTCCCTGACTAGATCCCCGACTTTTGGAATCCAGACAGGTCTTGCTGGGACAGGTGGTGATTCTTCAGTGGTTGTTGGCTGTTTCAACTGTATGTTGCTCAGGTCTTTTCTTGTTTTGTTTAAGTCCTGCAAAATAGCCAAACGGTCTTTGACATCAAAGCTTTTTTCTTTAACCACTGAAGTCTGACTGTCGAGGTCAGAGATAATCATTCTAGTTCCAAATAATAATTCGTACGGACTGAATCCCTTCAGAGAATTTCTTGGCAAGTTATTTAGACTACGTTGGACACTTATTAGATGTTTGACCCACCCAGCTCCCGAACCTAATACCTTTGCCGTTATAGATTGCTTTAGGTCACGGTTTTTTCTTTCAACAATTCCGTTCCCCTCAGGGTGAAATGGACAAGAGTACCGCAATTGCACGCCCATGCTGACCATGGCCTCCTTATAAGCCCGAGAGCTAAAAGCAGGACCATTGTCCGAATGCAGCATGCCAATTGCGTATGTGCCGATAAAGACTCGCAAATCTTTTATAACAGTTCTGGCGTCAGCCGTTCGCTGGGGCCACATCCATATGAATCTCGTGCATGAATCCACTGCGACCAAGATATATTTATAGTTACCATCCCTTTGTAAGGGACCGCAGTGGTCTAGATAAACACAGGCTAATGGTTTATCCGAGATTAGAAGGGGCGTCTGCGCTGGACGTCTCACCGTTGATACTTTCATTTTTTGACATATTTCACATTCTAGAACATAGTTCCTCGTTTGTCTTCTCATTTGTGGCCACCAGTATCTCTGTTTTAATAATGATACTGTGGCTGAGACGCCAGCATGGATAGAAGCAAGCCCTTCGTGTGCCGCTATTATTAGTCCTAACCTATGTTCCATGTTTGGAATTGCCCTATCCCCCACTCCAGGGATTCGAGCAAAAGGAACATTGTTTGCATCAGTTATGTATGAGTATTTTACTGGAAAGCCTTTAGGGAGTGGTTCTATCGAATCCTTTTCTGAAGCGCTGACAGCTTGTAATATTTCGCTGTCTATTTTTGTTTTTGACCGGGTGACGGCAGCTACGGAAGCCGTTTGCACAGCTGCCTTCGCGGCCTCATCAGCCAATGAATTCCCTGCAACGTGAACGCCATCACTTTGATGACTCAGTGTATGTATCACGTGAGTCTTTGGTAGTTCTTTTTGTAAAAGAGCTACTTGTTCCCAGAGCATTTTATGCTTGATTGTGCCACCTTTCGCATCCTTGAAACCGTTCTGAAGCCAGATCTGCAAGTATTCATTATAAGACAGAACGCAATGATACGAATCGCACACTATGAGTGTGGGGAATTCTCGATCGGTATTTTCAAGCGCCATCTTGAATGCTAGTAGTTCAGCTCGCTGAGCTGTACAATCTCCTAGGGATTGTGTTTTAGTGAGGGTTGGTTTAAATTTCCCTTCGTGCCAACGACCTTTAACAATCGCGCACGCAGCACTGTAAGCTTGTTTACCCCCTACTGCGGGTTGTGCTGATCCGTCTGTATATATTACACAGGCGTAATGTCGTAGAGGCAGAATGTCGATTGGCAGAGGATACGTCTTTTCATATTTTAGATTTTTTTTAATTCTTCTAGTTCTTTAGAAAATTGTCAACCAGGCTATACTTGATAATTCATATCCTACGTATAAGACCGTTAAATGGGCAATTCTGGATTTTTTAAAGTTGAATTTGTAACCCTCTGCTGCGAACCCAAGTATTATGGTGTTCACTCTTTTCAAGTGAGTATCCAAGTCATCGTCTGTTAAGTAAATGTCATCGACATAAGATAATGCTTCATCATCATATAGTTGTTGTAATTCTGTTACTCTCGCTGAGAATACCCCCGGGCTGTTCTTGTACCCCTGGGCTAACCGACAGAATTGTTTTTGAGTGCCATTTACTGAGAATGCAGTTAAATATCTGCTCTCTGGTGCTATGTTTTGACAAAAGAATCCATTGGAGATGTCCAAGGTTGTTTTGTATTTTTTGCGCACTATGTTATTCATTAGTGCAGCACTGTGTGAGTTTTGCACTGCAAAGGTTTTGCAACATGTGTTAAGGTGTCGGTAATCCAAAACTAGACGATATGAGTTGTCTGGTTTGGAGACCGGAAACAAAGGATTGTTCATTTGTGAGGTGCAAGTTTCAATCACCCCCTGGTATTCTAGCTGATCTAGTATTTCATTTACCTGTTTTTTAGCTTCTTGCTTAATTGGGTACTGCCTTTGTGCAGTAGGTTGTGATTTTAACTGGATTTTGTGAGGAGGAGAATCCTCATCCCATCCTACATGATTTTTATATAAAGCAGGTGCTAAGGCCACTGCCCACTTTCTAGCAAGTGTGTATTTATGAATCGGGATTTGATTCGAGAAGGCAGGCATAATTACTTCTTCGCCATGAGGGCACTCCCTGACAAACTCTGGTGGCCAGTCTTTTTCAGCTAGAAGGATGTCATAACCCTTCGAAAGGTTATCCCAAAATAGTCCCCTTATTTTCCTAGTCTTATCTCCCTCTATACGTAATGTTATCTCGTATATCTTGTGGGGTTTGCTAACTCTGGTGTCTGCAGTTTCCACTTGAAGATATTCATTCGTGTCCACTGCCTCCAGATGATTCATAAGGACTTTGCGAGCTATGCTCACTTCTGCTGCGCTGTCTAGCATTGTCTGAGCCCACTCTCCGTTTTTCAGTTGTGTCCTCAGTATTCTCGGCATGGTTAACTACCTTGATACTGGCTACCTTCTTTTTTGGAAATTGTGATTTCTTTTTTTGTTGAGCAGGTTCCTTGTCTTTGGACTTGGCGTGCTCTTCTCTTTGTTCTGATCGTCCTCCTCTTTCCGATTTCTGCGAGGAAGTCTGAAAAGATTGAGAGGGACGTGTATCAATGTCTTGATATCTATCAGGTTTTTTAATATTATCCCTATTTCTAAGGTTATATCTTTTCCCAGAGGGGTCACTCTGGAGTGACCTGTGTCTCTGGTTCGGAGATTTCTCCCTTCGCCTAGGAGACCTTCCTCGGGACTGGAATTTCTTTTCTTTTGGATTGTTTGTTTCCATCCCAGTTCTTTTTTGGTGAATTATTATTAAAAAATATTTTTTCTGGACTTTCAGTCAGTTGCGGTTTTACTGGTATTCCACCTAAACTATCTCTACCTAGTTCTTCATAGGATTTTTCTATGATTCTGGCAATTTCAGCTGGTTGGTCTGCTATATCTGTCTCTTTTAACCTCTGGCGGATCGCCACGTTTGCTGCTTCACCTTTTATATTGGCTAATAATATAGCCGAGACCTGCTTGAAGTCTTTCAGTAATTTCATACCAAGAGTTAAAGCTGGTTCTGGACCGTATTCATCTTGAATTTGTTTTAGCACATCTGGTATTACCGAAATGGATGGAACACCGTGCGTTTTTGTGTAGATTGAAGCAAAGACTGTACCCCAAGTGTCACAGTCCTCTATGTGTGGTGCGATTCCCATTGGGAGACATATAGTCAGAATCCTGTGTTTTTCTAGCGGGGTGGTGTCAGGAAACACCGCCTCTATTTGGGTGATTTTCTGTGCCAACCAGAATGGTATCTGTTCCCGTTTAGCCGGAACTTTACCTAGGCAGGATTGGATGTTCTGTGGTGTGATTTTATTTGTGTTCCCGTGGTGAGGGGTCAGCTGTGGAAGTTTAATCGCTGGCTGAATTGTTGAAGTCCGCATTACATACTGGACTAATTGTCTATGAATTTTTAGTAATTGTTTTAGCTGTATTAACAGCTCTCCTGTAGACATTCCTTCGATGTCTGGGTGTGGTGTGTATCCGGCTAAGACCGGCCACGTTGCTCCTGGTCTACCTAAAGGACCGAGCCTGGTGATGTGATTATTATGTATTAGGGCGCCATCAAATAAGAGCAAATGCTCTTGGAATTTGAGTGGTACTTCCACCTCCTCGAAAGGAGTGTAAATGTCGGGTGGAACCTCTATTTTGTAATAGTGGAAGTACTTTGTTACAGCATTTGCTGCTGGAAAATGTATCCATGTATAGTATACCTCTGTCTGCCGATATTCGTGTGCCTCAATTACGAATATGACTGTGCCACCTCTAGGTGTCAGTCCATTTTCTATAAGTTTTAAGGTTATAGATTTCCTTTTGGCGACCGGGATGAGTATTCTATCCCCGTCTGCATCTAGTGCTGCAGTATCAGCTGCTACTATTTCAGCTGCTAATCTAACTGCCTCTCTTTCGTCATCACTTTCTGACATTTTACTGTTAGAAAGGTTATTCTTTTTGTTTGCAGATCAGGTTTCTTATGGAACAAAGATTAGATGCACAATATTTTGGAACAGTGTATCCTTCAACGTTGACTAAACCAAGAACCTTACATAGGAGTTCCCTCCTGCGAGGTTTTGGAGGATATTACCTTTCACCCACTCCAGACGTCTTTGGAGTATTTGGGAAAAGGGGTCTGAGTGAGAAAGCACGACTGAGTTACTCTAAATGTCTTACGTTAGTTTTATCGCCCTTTCCAAACGCGTTGGGCGCCATGTAGTGTAGTTCCTATCTTCCCAATAGGCTCTGCGCATTGGAATAATACCTACAGCAGTAAAGGCCTAGGCCAGACGTTAACTAGGTCTACTACTGTTGATACTAGACTTAAGTTTTGGGTTTGCCAGCGTAGCTCAGAGTTCGCTAGAAACTTTCTCGAATGTTCAGGAAAGAATTAACTCCCCTGATTAGACAAGAAGGGATTTAGTTTCTGACAACCATAGAACATGACAACTTTGCTCTCCCCTAATCAAGAGTGTATCTCCAGAGTCGTGTGAGCACAAGGCAATTATTTTACTCAGTCAGTACGTGCATTCTTAGTCTCATCAGATTGTAGAGAAAAGGAAGAGACGGGCGTGTTCAATAAAAAGGTGTTATTTATTGATCAGTCTCTTTTCTCGTACAAGAGAAATGGATCGATATTATTGCAATACTTATAGTTAAGTAAAGTGCATACATTAAAAGCAATAGTATAAAATAATACTGTAAAAACATTGATATGGTTTCTGAGCCATATGATGTTTAAAATGATTAAAATATATTTACATACACATATACATTTGACTAAACGTACTCAACTGGTGTTTCTAAATACGCCTACCCCGTGTACCTGACCTAAGTCTAATGCGTGGGCGGGAATAGAAAGTTACAGTTTAAGTTAAGTTTGTTTTTGCCAAGTGAATAACTAAAGAATTCTCTGTGAGGGGTTATTCAGTTCTGTACCTGGAAGTTAGGATGAATGAGGAATGGTATCTCTTTCTCTGCTCTCGATATTCCAGGCTGCCTGCGAGGGCTGCTGAAAGCGCCGGTGTTGGGTCTCTCGGTAGGAGATAGCAGCGCGTCTCTCAGCGCGTCAGGAAGGCGGGGCTGCTGCCAGCGGGGTCTGCTCTGCTTCTGGGCTTCGGCAAGTATGGCTGCTCCGTCTCGTCACCACGCGTGTGTTTGCATAGGGCAAGATCGGCAATATTTATACCTTAAAGGTGCAGAGATTGACGTAAGGATGGACATAGATACGTCAATAAAGATGTCATACGACTTGCTCGTTAGCACATTCTTTTACTGAAGTTCTCTGTGAAATCAAAACAATGGCCGCACGGATTTTCCAGGTTGTCATAGGTTTGATTTGTTATGAGAACGTCGTATGCCTTATCAGGGGCTGGAGGAATGTCGCTTGTCTAATTAGATCTCAAGCGTTATGACCTAATCAGATAACACGTTCCTGTGCCGTAGTGTGACTGCGTCAGATAACGGTATCTGCATCATGGGGGCTTTTCTTGCCTCATGGGCTGACTGTTAGTTAACTTGATAGTTAGTTTAACCAGAATAGGGTCAGGAATAGGGGGATCGATTCAGAACCTATAGGAATACATGACACAGTGAGGATGAGAAATTATTATATCCGTTTTGTGAATTTAAATACTGAATATCTGCAAACTTATAAGTAAGAATTCAAAGACTGTGATATGGGTAACTGATGGGGGTGCTTGTAGCACAACAGAGTGACATTCAGTTGTTATCAGACACCGTGTCATCTTAGAAATACCATAAGGCCCTCACTTAAAATATCAATAGAATGCATGATCTGAAATGCCATTGATTTACATAAACAAAGATGGCAGTGAAGTGCAGGAAATTACAGGCTTTACATCAGCATATCCATGAGAAATTCCTGCCATGCCTACATGGACTTCAAAGTTTAAAAAAACAAACAAAAAAATAGGTGTCTTTCTAAGCCGAACCGCTATAGAATGTAAGTTTTTACTTAGCATTTATGGTTTTTACATTTTTAAAGACATACATGTAGTATATGAATACACTGATGGCTTAAAGATCACATGGGTAAATGTAATTCTTACATATCTATTTGTCCAGAAAAAACAAAACTATCCATGCTGAAGGACATGCACATTATCACACACCCACAACACACCCACAGTCAATAACCAGATCTAGCAATGTGGAGGAAATTGCCTATTTTGTATTGTCACAGGCGATTTGTCGCCTTTATCCTGGCCTATTGCTGGCGTTATTGCTTTGTGCACTGTGACACTTCTATTCAGTGCCACAGCACATGTGCCATGGCTCTAAAATAGTTGAGTGAAATTGGTTCCACCCAATTAGTCTACTTAACTTTCCATAAAGGTCACAGTAAATGACACAGAAAATGCATCAATAGCATGAAAGTTAAATGTCATATGTGAGCTGCAGTGTGTGTTTGCACCACCTACATACATGACAAAAATATATGGCTGCCAGGAGCACCACTGTGCTCTGGCTGAGCTGCAGTCTAAAGGCACTGCAGGCTCACACGAGAGGAAAGTTACATTATAATGTAGGAAGACTTACTTTCATATACTACAACACCACCCTAAAATGTTGCCTGGTAGGCCAACAAGGAAGTGTGTCTTTTATATGAAAAGGTGGCACCCTCTATATTTGAAACAGGTGTCCTCAAAGTGATTGGAGGCCTAAAAGTTGTTTTCACTGTGCCGGTTTAGCCTACATTCTCTAAGGACAGGCCTAATTATGAATTAAATTATTATTTCATATCTACACTTTAGAAAATACTAATAACATGATTCAAAGTTATTTCCCCCAGGTGTCATAATCGGATTAAATGGTGACATCAGATTTGTGATAATGTTTTTGGAAAAGTAAGTTTATGAACTGCACTAAAACCAGTTCTGCCACTTACCTAACCCTAAGATGTCAATTCTCCGTCCTCACTCATTTTAAAAGCCCAGCATTCTACAAGACCATAGTCTTGCCTCCGGACTCAATGAGGCATTGGGGTTGTCACAACAAACCACCTAGCAGGAATTATCTATCTGGGAGTCGGCAGGAGCAAATTGCAGATCAATAGACTTGAAACTATCTCTTTTGACTTTGAGACTTAAAATTGGGCTGTACCTGTTCATGCCCAGAGCTTATCGAGAACAAACTCACCAATCCCAGCCGGAGGAGAGCTCATCTAAGTAAGGTAGTGGTTTTGCGGATAGCCAGAAAGGCTCCTCGTGGAAGAAGGGTTCAGCCATCTCAGAATGAACACTTCTGGGAATTTTTAGAGTAAAGTGGAAAAGAAAGTGCTTCAAGAGGAGGTGGGCATAGGGTGACAAATGGTCAGGAATGGTAGTGGAACTCTTCTTCACCCACCCGGAAGACGCGTGGCAGTGGTTGGAGGAACGGCCAATCCTGAACAGTAGAGAGGTTGCAACACGGGAGGAGCTAGACAAGGCACTGAAAAGCAGGTCGCAATGGGAACTTCCAAAGCCGCGACGAATGCACTCTAGACGAGGCAGGAGACAAACGCCACTGACGCCGTACCATAGCCGCGACCTCGGGCAGGCGAGGAGGGGGCGGTCGGCCTCTCCAGGAGGAGCAGCAGCCTCGGCTTCGAGATACGAAGTGCTACGCACCACGGCGAGATCTGAAGGTGAAGAGGAGGACACACGTGACGATCCCACCTCTGGTGGGGGTGCAGAATTTGAAGATGACATGCAATCGGATCATCCGTTGGTGCAAGAGATCAGGGTACTGGAGCGGGACGGATCGGAACCTCACAGTGCACCGGAATCTGAATCGCAAGACTCGAAATCCTGAAGAGTGGCAACAACTGGCGAACAAGGCGTTATCGACCCAGGGACATTCCGATGATGGACCACGGACTCATGAGAGGGCAGGCCGGAAACTGTGGAGTGGCAGTCAGCTGAAGGGACTCACGCAAGTTGACACTCCTCCCTCCCCTTTTTCTTTTTTGTGTTGTGTTTGACGAGATTGTAAGGTTGTTGAGGTGTTGTTAGGGGGGGGATTGGGTGGGCGACAGGCCTACTCCTTCAGAAAGAGATGCCCGTGCTGCGGGCACACCTGGATGGGGAGGGAGGTGGGGTGGGGGGGGGGAGAAGTTCATGTTTGGGGGGGTTCAAGAGAAGCAACACTGAGTTCCCACACGTTGCAAATGGGTAGGTACACAAGTTGGGGATCTTGGGGGGGATGTTGGTTACCGGAATACTCATGGGGAAACAGTCAGATGCCCAATACGCCACATGGTCGCAAACAGATGCTATGGTCTCCTACTGACCTTCAGACACACTACACAGTATGGCAGATACATTGATTACCACTGAGAGACATCAGAGGGGCCTCTCCATTCTAACATGGAATGTCAACGGACTAGGGTCCAAAATAAAGAGAGGATTGGTAAACTCGTACATCAAGAGGGTCGCACCAGACCTTATCCTCCTACAGGAAACACACCTCAGGGCAGGAAAATGCACGTTCATAGCGAGGGGGAGGTATAAAGTACTGACTCACGCGGGCTATACGTCAGGGGCCAGGGGAGTCGCAATCCTAATAAGCAAAACACATCCCTTTACCGTCACACGCTCGTGGAGCGATCCACAGGGGACATACGTGGGAATACAAGGGTTCTGGAACAGGCGGCATATGACAATTGTCTCTGTATACGCACCCCCAAAACTCCAATCGCGCACACTCAGGGAAATAGCATCCATCCTATTGGACACGGCTGACACGATGCAGATAGTGGGGGGGGACTTCAACGACGTCATGTCAGAAGCACTAGACCGTTCAGGTACAACACGCAGAGGGGGGACACAAACGGCATTGGCACAATATATGGCGGAGATGGGACTCACCGATACATGGCGCTGGCGACACCCGACACAGGAGACGTTCTCCTTTTACTCAGGGGCCCATAAAACCTTCTCCAGGCTAGATTACATCTTCATGGCCAGGCAATACCTGGCAGAGGGTGACGTGTTCGCCTACAAGCCACGGGGGATATCTGACCACTCGCCTCTGTATGCACACTTAGGGAAACACACGGTGCGGCGCGAGACTGAGTGGCGCTTGGCAGCTTGGGACATACAATCCCCCGAGATGACACGAGGGCTGCGGGCCGATGTGAAAGTATATGTGGCGGAGAACGAGGGTTCCGTAGACTCCGATATTACCTTCTGGGAGGCAATGAAACCGGTGCTGAGGGACAGAATCAGAGGGAGACTACGGGATGAACGCCATAAACGGCACAGGGAGGCGACAGGGCTTGAGGCTGCCATCCTAGCGCTAGAAAGGGAATACCTGGTCCACAAAGGGGAAGGCGTACTGAGGCGGTTGCAAGACAAACAAAGGGAGTATAGGCAATTGGTCTCTAATGAGGCGAAGACACAATCACTAGCAACACTGCACCGCCTATACGATGTCGGTGACAAGTCAGGCAAACTTCTGGCATGGCTCAGCAGGAGAGAACGAGCAGCAAGGTGGGTGGAGAATATCAGGAGGGACGGGGGCATCATGGAAGCTACCGACAAGGGCATAGCAGAGGAGTTTGCACTCCACTATGAGGATTTCTATAGAGGCAGAGACCTCGGAACAGTTGACGAGGCCCTACAGTATATGGAAGATGTGGATATCCCAGTACTGGAGGCAGAACTCAGCGCCCCTTTGGAGGCGGACATCACAGTGGAGGAGGTTAGAGTAGCCATAAACAAGTTAAAAACGGGGAAAACGCCGGGACCCAACGGGTTTCCGGCGGAATTTTTAAAAAAAACGTCCGACTTGCTGACGCGCCACCTGTTAGCCCTATATGTTGAAGCCTACGAAATAGGGTCGCTCCCACGAGACCTTACACTGGCGACCATAGTACCGATCCACAAACAGGGCAAGCCTGAGGAGGATTGTGCCTCGTACCGCCCAATCTCATTGCTGAACATGGAGGTGAAAGTGCTGGCCACGATTCTAGCGACACGTCTCCGGACGGTCGTTCCTGACCTTATACACTCGGACCAGTCGGGGTTTCTGCCGGATAGAGCAACAAAGCTTAACCTCCGACGGACGCACAACTGGCTCCAAGAAGTGAGAGATAAGACGGAACCACACTGGTTCATGTCCTTAGACGCCGAAAAAGCGTTCGACGCGGTACACTGGCCCTTTCTTATGGCGGCACTTAGGCGGTTTGGTTTTGGTCCACACTTCCAAAAATGGATAGGGCTGCTATACACGGCGCCGAGAGCGCGGGTACGAGTTAATGGATGGCTATCACGCGAATTCCGGTTAGAAAGGGGCACCAGACAAGGCTGCCCGCTGTCCCCGCTACTCTTTACACTCACGATAGAAATATTGGCGGCCAAAATTCGGCAGAACCCAAGGATCCATGGTTTTACATGGAGTACTTCGGGGGAGACACAGGAAAAGGTTTCATTGTACGCCGACGATGTCTTGCTGTATATTACGAAACCCGAGGTCTCAGTGGGTACGTTGTTCAGAGAGTTGGAGGGCTTTGGGGCGGTGGCAGGCCATACCATCAACTGGCACAAATCAGTCTTGTACATGCCGCAGGGACCTGTGACAGACGTGCCTCTACCAGACCGTTTGCTCACTACCACGGAAGGGTTTCAGTACCTTGGGGTCTATATCACTCTGGACAAACAGCGCTCGTTTCAAACCAACGTAGAACGAGTAATGAAAGAGGCAGTAGAGGATATGACGAGATGGAGGCTGCTACCACTCACCCTCCTGGGTAGGGCGGCTATGTACAAAATGATCACTCTACCGAAATTCCTCTACGCACTTCAGAATGAATATTACTCACTCCCGACCGCCACGATCGCCAAAATCCATGCAGGCTTAAGATCGTTCCTATGGTTAGACAAACAACCACGCATCGCACTCCAAACGCTCCAACGGCACCAATACAATGGTGGGATTTCCTTGCCGAACCTGGAGGCTTACTACTGGGCGGAACACTTGACCCCCATAAATGACTGGTTACATGCACCGGCGGACCACCCGACGTATGCATTAGAAAGACATAAATTATCTCCACACAATATTCTTCACTACATATATGGAGGGGAGACAGGGAGGACGCTCCTGCCCGCGACTATGATCACGATCCGCGCATGGATAAGGGCCACTAGGGCCACGGGGTGGGAGGAGAAACCTACACGCCAGACACCACTGTGGCATTGCAACTGGTTCACGGAACTTAAAAAACTGGAGGGCTTCCATAGGTGGGACGATATAGGGATCTCTACCATCGGGGACGTGATCAGGCAGGGTGAGTTGAAGACCTTTGCGATGCTCCGGGAGGAGTTTGGATTACATCACACACAACAGTACAAATACATGCAGTTAGTCCATGCTTGGCAAGCACAGAAGATAGCTCTACAAGATATACCGGAGTACTCACCCTTAGAAGGGAGACTCCTACAGGAACAAATACTACACCAGGCAGTGTCCCTCACATACAAAACACTCACGAATAACATGTTTGGAAGTTTGCCGACACTCAGGGGCAAGTGGGAGGCAGAAGTGGGACAATTGGAAGATTTAGACTGGGAACTGATCCTGATGCACCCCCGGGAAGTGGCCATTAAGTCACGGCTGAGGCTGATTCAATTGAATGTGCTGCACAGGACGTACTTTGATAGGAGGCGTCTCCTCAAGATGGGCAAAATAACAGACGACACCTGTCTGCGTTGCAGGGCCGAACCGGGGGACTTTTACCACACAATCTGGTCCTGTGCGGAGATTCAACAGTACTGGTCTCACATCTTCACGGAACTGGGGGAGGTACTGGGTGTAGAGCTGACACTGGACCCGAAGCTGGCACTACTGGGACTGGTGGCCGACGTAGACCTGCCGCGCCCGCATATTATTTTCTTGGTGCTGGCATTAGTAGTGGCGAAAAGAGACATTGCCAAATACTGGGGGGCAGCGGAAAGGCCAGAAGTAGAGGAATGGAGGAGAGGGCTGGACCTCTATATGGCTGCAGAACGAGTGACGTACAAGGCGAGAGGTTGTCCCAGAAAATTCCGAAAGGTATGGGGTAAATGGAGACAATACCATGGCCTAGAAGCCGGGCGCTTGGGAGGTTCCGCATAAGCGAACGGGGTGCGTAGGCGGGAAAGGGAGATCACCTGATGAAGAGATGTAATTGGGGGCACTCTGGCACGCTAAGAAATTTAGGGTCACCACACATGTGAGGTTATGTACAGCATCATGGGACAGGAGAGGGGCATCAGCAGAGTGGACACGAATGGTGTTGATGGACACGTGCCATTTCATTGGCCGCGCATGAGACCGAACTGTAACCGCATTGAGATGGAAACCAACTAGTTTGAAGACAGGGGTGGGGGGGGAGTTGTGGGGGGAAAATAACTCAAAAAAGCAGGTTCGGGGAGTTATTTACAGAGCTCGCACGTTGTGAAACAACAGCACATTACTCAACGAAAACAAAAGTCGCCGCCCGGCCTCCGGGCTGTGGGCATGAAGGCTGTGGAGATAGAACCATGTTGTAAGTTTTCTTATGCCGAATTGTGAGCTGGCTGTGACTGTATTCTTTTCCACCTGCACAAAAATAAAATTTATTTAAAAAAAAAAGGAATGGTAGTGGAACATCAGTTATTGGTGCACAGGATAAGACCAGCTCCTCACCAGCAGCTGCTGACAACATTCCTAGACACAGGTAGACAATACCTATAAAAAAATATCCTGCTAGAAGAAAGAATAGTCCTGTCTCCTGACTTCTTTCTGGTATCCAGGGGAATAGAACTGCTCTCCAGGGGTCGGATGGCTGAACTCCAGCTTTTCTACTCCAAAGACTCAAAAATTGGAAGGACGCCTGACTCTAAAATGGCCCAGATGAACACAGAGGACAGCACCCTGCAGAAGCTGTGGCAGGAGAGAGGCTTGGTGCCTAGAAGACTGCCAAGAGAATTTGAGGACTTCAGAGGCGACTGCAAGGAACTTTCCCAGCAGCTCGAACAATGTGCAATTTACACATCATTCCATGTACAGAGGAGTGAGACAAGATGCTGAGGCACACCCAGTGAGGCCACATATTACGTGTGCAAGAAAAACAGTTTCACCTGATGAAGATATCCAACTCGTGGAATGGTGCTTGGCTATAGATTTCATTCTCTCTCACTGAAAGACGTGGACCAGGATGAGGTTGCAAATCCATCCCACAAATGAAGCAACCTCAGGCCATGATATGTAGCTTTGTACAGTTCAAAGCTTTTGCCACCCAAACCAACAGCTTCAGCCAAAGCTCTCCAACGTATCTGACTTTGAGGAACCCTTGCCAGCCTCAGCCTTAGACCATACTCTTCTAAAGGGTTTTGAACTCCATTTTAGAGACAACATTCTAATGTAAAACCTGAAACCTCAATGACCCACTTGCTATATCCGACCACTGCTCCATTTCAATCAGCATGAAATCATGCCTACGTCCCAGTCAATGGAGAACTTTTATTTTTTAACGGCATGTTACTTTTGTTAAAGCACTTTTTGTCTTAAATGTTTACAAATTCCTATTTCCAATTTTGTTTATTCAATTTTAATAATTTTGACACTCATTACTTTTTCTTTACTTTTCAAATTGGTTGGCAATTGTATTGTTTTGTTTTCTCTACTTTTAAAATACTTGGTACTGTTAGAACTTAGCGAACATTTCTCTGGAGCTTTGCTGGCTGCTAGAGCCAGAGCTAGTATGGGTTGATAAGAGTGTCTCTGAGATTGGTCTTGAGGCATAACTAAAGTGTATTTATTAGGTAAGAAAGGGTCGGCCTTCCAAAAATAATAACCCACTTACTGGCAGCAGACACCTGCATTTCAGGCTGTTTACAGGACCCAAATGTTATGAAAAAAGCGCATTAACCACTTAACAGTCCCTCACTAATAATCTCCATTGTTGCTACTTTCAGATTAGGAAAATAGATTAAAGAGGAGGTCTCACAAGCTGAATGATCTGTCCCAATCAGAGATTTACCAGGAAATGGAACAGAGACAATGTAATAGATCCAGTGTTATGGTGATATGGATTGCAATTTGCTTAATAAACATGTAATACATTCATTGCCAAGTTGACAAGCAAGAACAATTCAATTGGGAGATTGATAGCAAGTGATTGGCAATGAATTGGTTATGGATTTAGATGGAGGTGTGTTTCTTTAGTGTCCTAATTGATGGTTAGGAGCACTTCAGCATGAAGAGTAGGGACTTCAGCAGTAAATGAAAATTGTGTCTTACAGTCAAGCCACTGGTATCAAGGAGTAAATAAATGTGCTGGAACCTATTCAAAAGTCTAGCCCTGCACCCTTGTCATGACCCAAGTCCGTTGATGTCTTGTGTGTGGAATTAGTGTCTTCAATTTTAATCGAATTGTCAGCTGCAGGTACAACGAGGTGTGCACAAGGGAATTTTGGCAGTAGCCCCATATTATATAAATATTGTATAGCAATAAAAGAGAGAAATGATAATAAAATGCTTGACCTAGAAAATAACATGCACTTGGTGGTGCATGCTACATACTTTTGTAGAGTCCATCAAGTCATAGCGAATGTCATCAAGAATATGCATAGACCCGGCAGCGCTAAAGGGGGTAACCTGTAAGCCCGCGGGCTGCCTTGCGGCCTGTGCCCTTCACAACAGCGTCTCTCGTATCCTGCGCTTTACAGCTGTATGCACGTTTTATTTACCTGCAGGGTGATGAGGCCGGTGGGCCGCCTCATAAGCCTATGGACAGTTCCTCACAGCAGCTGGCTACCGGTTTGGTATTTGGCAAACCTCTCCCCAGGGCCATGTTGGAAGTCATCATAGTTCTATCCCTTTCCCAGAATCCCTGAGAAGGATTCTTGGGAGTTTTATCTGCCCAAACTAAAATGCCAACCATTTCTATTGTGATCTTTGTTTCTATCTCAATTTAAGATGCGGGCCCAATGCATGAGGCGACTTCTTGTCCTGGGAATATAAAATTGGTTTGTTTTCTCTTCATCCTTGAGTCACAACACTTCTTCAGAGTGTTCTTCGCTCCGGTTGGTGTGTTCCCTTACACCTGTTGATAGTTACTGATCCTGGTGGTGTTATTCTCACTCCTGTTGGTCTTGCTATAGAGGGAGGATCGATCTATAGCCAATTTCTGCAGTACTGTCCCTGCATTCTGCATTTGACCACTGATCATTTTTCCACTAGATCCAATGCCTCAGTTCTTGTTCTACAGTCATCATTTCAGGGTTTTTCACTTCTGGGTTTTTCCTTCCTTGGGGTTCTTCTGGGAGACACTATCGGCTTAAGAACGCAAGTGTCTGTGTCATTGAGGCTACTGGAATGGGTCGTCCTTATCTTTGGCAGACAAAGACTGTCAAGAACTGGGCTCTAAGATCTTCTCGTCGCCCAAGGTATGCGAACAGAAGTTCTCCACCTAAGAGGATTGACACTAACCGGCAAGATGGATGTAAGAGAGCACAAAACATTTTAGGAAGCACGTTCTGCCAGATCATTTATATACTGTAGTTAGGCCCTCTGACACCTTCACAATCAATTTGCAAATCTGCGTACACTTCAAACAGAAATTGAAAGAATATCTTTTCAAAATCATTCAAAGAGTATAATAGAAATTACTGTTTCTACTACTTATTTCCTACATTTCTCCTTGGTGACATATGACATCAGGCTGTTAAACAAATGATAATGCCCGTGTAATATGATTTATGACACTGAAATGAGCATTCAGCTGGTTTGTAGGAGCAATCGCTAAAGCTACCCATGTTGGCAGGCATTGGCCATACCACATTTTCACCTTGTAATGTTCATTTTTGGTGTCTGCTAGGAAATAAGTACAACACACTAATATTTAGTTACATAAGTGTAAAGCATAGCTATAATAAATCTTTGTCTTGATCATCCATGGGCATAGCAGACACAGACACCATACAGCAGCATCTGAAAAATAAAACATGCTTGGATTTCTATGTAGACTGTGAGAGCTAGATGCAAAGTGATTTAAAATAGGAAGCATGCCAAATTGGAATCCATGCCTGTAACTGGGCATAGAGAAGGTATGGAAACATACAAAGGCCATACTCTTGCAACTCATTGTTCATAATGTAGCAAGCAACCTAGTGACATTAAGGATATTACTGCTGAGGATACTGGAACAAAAACCTTAAGTTAGGCATGTGCAACTGAAGCAGTGGGAGGGAATGAGAAAGTAACAATAGGAAGAAAAACTGCTCTCCTTGTCACTCATGTTTTGGCTTCTATTGCTGTGGTTAAGAATACTAGGATCCTTCCTTACAGTTTGTGACATGAAGGTAACATGCATACTTTGTGTGGTACACATCACACGGACCTGGAATGGGAACAGCTCTTCCTAAATTGCCTTCATGTGTAATGGGGAGCATTGTTTATCCACACATCTCTTCAACCTTGAGCACACATCCCTTATTATTCATCTTCGCGATCCTAGATGTCAGAACATTGATGTTATTTATTTAAAAGTTCCTTATAATTTATAAAGCAAAATACCACCCCCAAAAACAATCTTAGTATTTTAAGAAATTTCTACACCAAGGATTTCAAGAGATCGAAAAAAGTGTTTTTTGAGATAAGTCAAATGTTTAGTGAAGCGCTTGTGGTAAAGCATCATTTGGCTATACCATTAGGTCACAAATGTAAATTTGTGTTAATCTATTCCCCAGATATCCTTGTACCATGACAGGTGACATCTTCCCGGCTGGAAAGCATGCCTACTTGGAATTGTTCAATACTAAATTAAAAGATTTAGATTAAAGTGTTTTTCAGTGCTATCTAAAGTCAAATTCAAAATTGTTTTTACATCTTTTTGTTTACAATTAAGAAATTAGTGTTCTGAAATAAATAATTTAAAACATTGTATAAATAACATACATGCCCTTTGGTCCAAGATCCCGGATAAATGATAGTTGGCTAACATCAATGAACTCCAACTAGCGTGAGAAAGAAAATACATAGTTATTGTTAAAATGTAACAAATGGTGCTTACAGTTTCTTATAAATTGCATAACAATATGAGTAATGTCTGTAAGTGACAGTGAAGATGTAGCCAAGAAAGAAAAATAAATGTGAAGAATTGGACTTAAAATCAATCATATACACGTATAGTTGCTGTCATTATAACATACACAATGAGGCATATGTCCATGACACTGAGGTCTGGGATATGAGGAAATGTCCACTAACTGCTTCACTGATAATTCACCCACCATCAAAAATGAATCCAAATTGTTGGTATCTTTAGTAAGAGAGAGACGAAATGTGCAGTTAAATGTCCTTGGGGTTATTTTCTACACCTACATTGCTGGGAGTGGTTGGGAAATATTTCAAATGTGAGGCCATTGCTGCCTCACTCACAGTACCTACTGAATTATTAGAATGGCTAACAACTGTAAATTAAAAGTCACTGGAAAAGTCAATAGATCTGACATTGGTCGCACTCGCCAGCCTTTTTGCTTTGTCTGTTATTGTTTTGTCATGGCTTTTCAAAACTATTGGGCCATCAACAATCTTAATAAAAAGTGCAAAAAACAATGTTTAATAATATATTTTTGATCTTAAAAAAATTATATTAGCCAATGGGTGAAGTGCGCTGACCCACTGCCCCATGCTATATGCTGCAGTGGACAAAAATAAAATCTGAATGACAAAATACCAGACAAATTAAATAGTGCTGACTGAAAGCCCCTATGAGGACATTACACATATTATTTGAGTAAAATCAAAAAGCCTTGGCTTCCCCAACTTTAAAAATATACTTCTTTTTTAAGTTTGATTTATTGAGAAAAGGAAAAATGAGGGAGGGGGGGTGAAAGGAGAAGAGTTACAATAAGCGGATGGAAGAAATAAACAATATAATAATAATTTCATAAAAAGTAAGCATTACAAGCATGAAGAATTATGAACACATCGTAAGAGTATAAATACAATAAATAAAACACAATATATTCAGACTTAATTATAGTAATCATATAATAAGGTAAAACAGGTAATAAGAAAGTCACAGGGTTTGCAAACTTCAATCGTTTCAGGATCAGGAGAGGGATGAACAGGGGCAGAGGAAGAGAGATACGTTACCAAAGGAAGCCAAGTCAGGTCACGTTTGATAGCTAGGGAGATGGGAGATACATAATTGGTGTCTAAACGATGATTAAAACAGACTGCATTCCACCAGGACTGATATGAAATATTTGCAGCCTGTTTCCAGTTAGAAGTGACAATATGAAAGGCTACAGCAATGAAAAGGTAAAGTAAAGGGTAGTGATTGGGAGAATGAGGGAGGTCTGATGAGGGAGCCAAGGAAAACTAGTGAGGGAGAAAAGGGAGCCTGAAACTGGAAAATCTTTTGTATTTGCCGCCAAACCAACTGCCAGAACTGGGAGGTAGGAGGGCATTCAAACAACATATGTTTAAGATCAGCAGAAAGGCAGGAACAAGACAAACAGGTAGAGGGAGTGTCTGGTGAAAAACGGGATAAAGCAAGTGGAGTAAATAAAGTTCTGTGATAAATGAAAAATAAAGTTTGGGTAGTGTTAGCAGCTCTAGAGGTCTTATGAAGTTTAGTCCAAATTGTATCCCAAAGAAGTACACGCCAATTCTGAGAAAAATCCAACTCCCATGCAAGTTCAATGCGAGATTTCAATCTATCTGTAGTAAAACGGAAAGAATTATATAGAGCGGACGCAGAAGGAGAAGTCTCCAATAAAAGGGAAGTGGATCTACGATCTAAAGGCACATCGTTGGAGGATGAAAGAGATTGAAGATAGGAGATCAAGCCTGGATAAAGGGAATTGTATTGCGATCGGCAGAAGCAGGCAAAGAGAAAAGAGATTGAAGATCCTGGAAGGAGAGGGGCGTACCCTGAGAAAGTAATTGAGAAATCCAACATATTCCTCGAGAGTGACAAGTTTTCCAATAAAGGGTACGATTACGGATTTTAAGAAGAGAGTTATTCCAAATTGGTTGTTTGTGAATGGAGAGGAGAGATGGATAGGATGAAGTCAAGTAGGGAGAAAAAAAGATTATGAGAATGTGAAAGAATAGGCGAGCGAAGAAGAGTCAGAGAAGACGTAAAGGATAAGAATTCACAGAAGGTAAAAGGAGAAATGAAAGAAGATTCTATGCTTAGCCAGACAGGAGGATAATGAGGCAGATTAGATGAAAGCCAGAGAGTCGATTGTTTCAGGGAAAAAGCACGATGATACTGTTGGAAATCCGTAAAACGTACTCCAGATTGAGCTTTGTCTTTACGCAAAGAAGCAAGAGCTATTCAAGGACGTTTACCATTCCATAGGAATTTCAGTAATAAAGAGTCAATCTTCTTATAGAAAGAAAGAGGAATGAGTAAAGGAAGCATGGAAATAATATAGAGAAGCAAGGGGGATAGCATCATCTTTATAGAGTTGAGTTGACCCCACCAGGACAAAAAGAGCGGATGCCAACGAGTGAAAGCTGTGTCCATTTTCATGTAAATATAATCAAAGTTTAGGTTGAGGGTGCCAGATAATAGAGGAGCAAACCAAACCCCTAGGTATTTGATTTTAGATGGTTGCCATGAGAAACCTGTACAAGAAAAGAGATGCTTCTGACAAAGAGGATTCAAAGGTAAAATTTCACACTTATCGGCATTCAAGCGATATCCGGAAACTGCAGAGAAAGAAGAGACCTGCTGAAGAAAAGAGGGGAATGGAGGTGGTAGGGTCGGAGCAATAAAAAAAGAATATCATCGGCATAAACCGAGAGTTTGACTTGTTGGGAACCAAAATGAAAACCAGAGATAGTGTCATCAAAGCGAATTTTAGTAAGGAAGGGTTCTAAGGCTAAAACAAAAAGTAAGGGAGATAAGGGGCAACCTTGTCGAACCCCTCTATGTAAAGAAAAATAATCCGAGGACATCCCATTAACAAAAATAGAAGCTTGAGGATCAGAATAAAGTAAAGAAACAATAGAAATGAATTTAGGAGGAATACCAATCCAACGCAAAGCCTGAAACATGAAGTCCCACCCAATCCTATCAAAAGCCTTCTCTGCATCTAGAGAAATAGCTGCGAAAGGAAGAGTCAAGGAAGAAGATTTGCTAAGAATGTTAAGAAAAACCCGGGAATTATCAGAGGAGAGACGTCCCTTGACAAAGCCAGATTGTTCTGGGCCAATTATATCTGATAAAAGGTGATCCATACGAAGTGCTAGTATCTTCGCTAGAATTTTGTAATCAGTGTTAACCAAAGATATTGGTCTATAATTTTTGCACAAGGAATGATCCTTATTCTCCTTTGGAATTAAGCAAATTAAGGCTTGTTGAAAAGAACCGCTAGAGGAACCAGCATCAGAGAAAGATTGAAATAAGAGTTTAGGAAGAAGGAGAGAGGCAAAGTGGCTGTAGAATTCAATAGTAAACCCATCAGGGCCTGGAGATTTACCATGACGAAGTTTAGATACAGCATGAGAAATTTCAGAAAGCGAAATGTCCTGTTCCAAAGCATGAAAGTCTTCATGTGAAACCGAGGGAGATGGAAGAGATTGAAAGTAAGAAAGGAGATCATCAGACGTTGGAACCTGTTCTGGGGTATAAAGAGTATCGTAAAATTTGGCAAATTCAGTGATAATATCCTTATCCTTAAATGTGGATTCACCAGAAGAAGTTTTGATAGATTGAATTTTTGTGCGTTCCTTGCGAATCTTTAATTGGCCAGAAGCTTCCCCATCTTATTCTTACCCCATAATATCTAGAATTACATTTTAGCAGAATGTTAGAAGCAGCATCTGTTGTGAATTTATTAATAGAAATTTTTGCTTCAATAAGAGCTTTAAGGGTGGTATCCGATTTAGAAGCATAATAAGCAAGTTCTAAAGCTTTAATGTCAGACAAAATTTTCTCCGACTTGGCCTCTCGAAGCTTCTTTCGCTGAGACACAAAGTTAATAATAAAACTCTTAAAAATATACTTCTGAGAAAGAAAATTAACGTATGTTCATTTCAATGTGCGGTATAGCTGATGCACACTTTTAGGTGCCTCATAGAATAAATGCAGAGATATAATTGATGGATATGCAACATATCAATACATGGAAAATCAATATTTAAGCCCATAGGATACAATAAATAAGCTCAGAGAAGCATGTTATCGTGTTGAACACCATTACTTCTACTGACCACTGCAAAGGCAACAGTTATAACATCAATGAGGCTTTGCCACCACTGTGCAGATTAAGGATCCTAACTCCAGTCACAGTAATGGTCAGTTCAAGTAATCACAGCTGAAGTGATGGCTGGATTACAACCAGAATAATGCCACACCTTCTAGCCAATGCCAATGCCAGCTTTTCTTTCTCTGCAAAAGACAGACAGCTACCAGATACACCTGCTTTTTAGGCTCATCACTTTCGGTATGTATTATAGCATTTATATAGCTCTTCATCAGGGCCAAAATAGGACAAAAAACAGGCTCCGGCACCAAAATAAAAGTGGCCCCTATTAGCGAACCAGATGGCTAAAAAAAAGTGGTCCACATTTGGAAATCAAGCCAGATTTGAAATTGGAAAGATACTCTGCATGGGTATTTTGCAGGGTTTGGGAGACTGCATTTTTATCTGCTGTAGGCAATATTTATGGCAATGTCAGGGAAATCAATAGTAAAAAACGGCCCACCTGGCCAAACAAACAGGCCCACAATCTGCTAAAAAAAACAGCCCATGCACTGATCTGTCAGACCAGCCCATCAAGCCATTCCGACCCTGCTCTGCATGCCACAATCGGTTGCAGAAGCTGCTTTTGAGACATGCAGCACGCTACATAGTGGGAGTGTGGTTATCAGAGTGTTGTGCATGTTGCAATCATATTTGAGAAGCTTTTTGGAGTTGTGTGTATGATCGGAGAGGTGAACTTATCTCGTCTTGGGGTGCAGTGCCTAGCAGTGTAATAAAAAGAAGCGCGAGAGATGGGTGCACAAAATATAATTGAAATTAGCGGTCAGCTATAATTTATTCTGCAGGTCCTGTGTTATGTTTCAAGGTTTCTAACATGCTGGAGACAGAGAATCCAGGTAGGAAATAATCTAGATCGTCTGTTTTATAGCAAGTTGTCCAGTTGGGAAGCAAGGAGATTAAACATAGCAGAGGCTGAGATAGGAAAGCTCATGCCATTCACTATAATGATAAGTTATATAAAATTGAAATAACTCATCTACAATGTACAATTTAAATACTAAATTCAAGGTTAGCATACATACGCCTAAACCGACCTCAGGAATCCAAGAATTGATTTGACACTCAGAAATGAACAGCAGTGTTAATGCATTTAACGCACTGTTATTCAATGCTCACTAATCTTTTACAAAAAGACATAAGCAGTCTACGATCATAGGATTAAGGAAAACTGTACAGCTTTTCAGAACTAAAATTCATAAACAGGACAAAGCCACCAACATCTGCCTACTGTAGTACTGGCCATGGCACTGCCTGTCCCTGGGATCATTTTCAGTAAGAAAATTAATCTACCAGCTTCTCTATTCATTTAAAACAGGTCATTAAAACAATATTTTGAATGCCTCAAAAGAGTCTTCATAAGGTTCCACAGACATTGTCAATGACCAAATAGCTCGAGTATAAACACAAAATGGTGAAACAGTGGTGGAAATGGAAAGATCTGCTTGGGGACGGACCCCACAATGTTATAATTAGGTAAGAAAAGTACATTGTTATAAGGCAGCCATGCCAGCATGTGTATAAAACAAATTTGGTAACCTTACCCACACAGAGATGCATTTACTGCTCTTCACTCACTCACTGTACTGTGTTCTCTTTGTCAAAAGTGCATTTTTAATCATAAAATTAAAAATTTAATTTTTCCTACCGGTCTTGCAACCAGCCAGATGTTTATCACAGCAGCATCCCTGAATCGGGTAAAAATGTCAAAAATCGTCTTCCCAAATCATCAGCTCAGAGGGTCCACATCTAATAAAAATTCTTCAAACCCTCTAAAAAACGTTTGTGGATATGACGAAAGATGGTGTGTTTACACAACAAAACGGTCTCACTTAACCAGAGCAAACTGAAAACACTTGGGTCAAATGACTTAAAGGAGGTTTCTGTAAAAAAAAGAATTGCTTGCAAGAAGGTGATAAGTAGTGTACAGTTTTAAGACAATTTTCTACCAGTTTGCTAGCCAAAATATGATACAACCTAAAGACAATTACCGTTGCCATAAAACCTGCTTGGTGCAGGGGCGTCAAAAGTACTGGAGGCCTGATCAATGGCAACTTCACAACATCTGTAGAAGATATATCAGTCAAGTGCTCAAAATGAAGGTGGACATCATGGAAATTCGTTTGTCGCCCCTGGTGTATCACATGTTAGCCAACAAAACATAAAACCTGACCGCAAAGTTTGACAATATACACCTATGGTGGTTTTCTTTATTGAAAAAAAGAAAAATAAAGGTTTTTTATTTAAAAAAAGTAATAAAAAAACAAAGCAATACCGTGCATGAAATAAAGTTGAACAACTGGGAAAAATATGTTCTTTTGCCTGGTGATTTAGCCCCATTCCCCTCTGACCAGTGTCAGCATCCTACAGGCTAGAGCTGAAGTAAGTTCTAAAATGCAACAGGGCTTGAATGTTGTAAAAGGCCTATGTAAAAGTTGTTACGATCCTGAAGGGTTTAATATATCGAATTAGGAAAAAATGTCCACCTCCTGAAAGTCATATGGTGACTTACCATGGTCTGTGCTTTATGAATTTGCTAGCTGCCAGGGTGTCTTTTTGACTTATCAGTGCTCATCCACCAAATGAGCATCACAACAAAGACCTACAGGCAGTGCGTAACAAAGTGAAGGCAGAGGTTTCCACGAAACGCCACCAAGGTGCTTCGAGTGCTGGTCAAACTGCAGCTTGCCAAAAGCGAGTGTGTTGACCTTCGCGCCACAAAGGATGAGCATGTCACCGCTGATAAAAGTTACAATGTCAAACAATCCTGGAGCACAAGAGCAAAACACGTAATACCTGTAGAACAAGTACCTAATCTTGTGGTAAATCTCTTGTTGACTAATTGTGCATTCAAATTGCACACTTATAGCAAGAACTTCCACATTTCAGCCATACTTATTTTACTTTATTAAAGGCGTTTACATAGCACAGACCGTTTACATATACCCAGAGAAAAAACAAAGAAAAACAGGAGCTAAGGGAGAGGAGGAACAGTTAAATAGACCTCTAGGCAATGTCGGTCTTTAAGGTATATCTCGAGGAATGAGACAGGAAATCCAAGGCCTAAATTACCAAAATACAACAGTGTAGATGAACCTGGAGACCAGGGTACACTTGAAGATGGAATAAGAATAGGTACGCCTTGAGATATTTACCACAGAACAACAGATTAAGGTTAGTGTTACAACAATCTGGAAGCCAGGCAGCAGAAAATCTGGTTACACATTTTAGACTACAGGGTTTTTGGGATTCCCAAAAGCTGAAAGAACTGGAACATTGTATTGTTTCACATCTTATCGTTAGTAGTTTCCCTTCAAGCTAGACCAATAAGCCATTGAGTTGGGTCTGGCTGGTGATACAGGCTACTTCAAACTTGATTCTGGCTTCCAGAGGGAGCCACTGAATCTCCATAACAGGAGGGGGTTTGAGGCATATCAAACTTCTGAAATACACGACGACATGCATTTTGCCGTCTATATATAAAGCCTGTGGGGCTTCTTTCTTATAAACAAGTTACTCTCAGTTGATTGAGACGTATGTAAACTGTGAACTACTTTGGAATTTTCAAATTGTAACTTTCATCGGTAGTTGACAAGTTGCAAGAAGTAGTGAGACCTTGAAATAGTAGTACTATTTCATGTAGTCATAAATACCTCTGTGAATCAGTTCGACAATGCCCAAGTCTCTTCTAGTAAATGCGCAGAGAGGTCACAGATCTTTCTCTTTCTATTATTTGTACATGAATATGCCATGTATTTTCCCATTTTATACCCATTTTATATATTTTGGAGGCAATTCACAGAGTTCTGTAAGAGTATGTTGAGGGGTTCTATGAGGAATACTTCTCATCAGGGAAGACAGTGCAGGTTGTGTCTGGGAAGAAGTAGCCAAGTTTCAGAAAGTCGTTTCATCAAATGCCCATATAATGTGTGCTTAGTAACAGCAGCTTTACACAGGTCTTACAAAAATTCTCTAGTGAAATAAGAATGGACCCTCTTAAGAAAGGAAAAACCTTGAAACTGGTTTGTTAGGTGACAAAGTATTCAAATCAAAATCTCCAGTAACCACTACTTCTATACTTTAAACATATATAAATACACTAAAAGACTGACATGAGTTTGGAAAACAGAACAGCCCAGAACTTGCTGGAGAAGAGTAAAGCCTAGGCCATAAGAGCACTTATATAAAAAGAGCAAATATACTATTGATCAAAATTTAAGAGAATCTGGAAGCTTATCTTTAAAGCCATTAAGAGAGAAGCTAATAGTCTTACTAGCATAATTCTTTCTGGTATTGTACTTTGCACTTGGCTTGTTCCTAAAAGTATGACTCCTTGTGTAATGCCGATGTATTTGTGGGATTTTTAATGTGACTGGGTATTACGTGCATCACCAGTTAATGGAGGATAGTCATGCGATTTACAGAAAAAGACAACTTGCAGGACTGACGGTTCTGGTTAAAGTAGTAGCAACTAAAACCTCCAACAGAGAAAACCTAAAATAAAATATTACGATATTTTACTAAAATGTGGATAATTAATACAGTCACAAAATAATAATTGGGATATAGCTCATGAATGCATGGTAAAATACACTAATTAGTCTACTGGAATCATATGACTTCTAGGCAGAACTGTGCCATTGTGACTGATACAGTCTCACTTCCTCTGGTTTGCCTCTGGACTAGGCCTTAATCATTGGGGTTATGGTTTTTAATGCTTAATGCGGCTGCTGGGTTTAAGTCCAAATACTTGAAGAAAGTGTTTTGTCTTCTGAACAACCTTCAATATCAGCCCCCCACTCTACCCCAGTATATTATTTAAACAACTAATAGGAATTGTTTTTAATTTATTTTGGTAGATGTTTTTGAACAAGTAGTAAAATATATTTCCATGCTAGTGGCAAAGCACATGATTATGGGTAGAGGGTTATGAGGTCAGTCCCTTTATTGCTTATTTTGGAAATCTTTGCTTACTTTTTTTGTGGAGGTAAGTTGAGGTCTAAGGCCTACAAAAAAAAGGTCTACAGTGCCTGAAAAAACAAAATTTGCAGGAATCATATTACCACATTTAACTTATCTAAAGTAATGCTGTAGTAGCGAATACCCAAAATATCATGGCATAACTTTGAGCGCAATAACTGTGCAGACTTACTAGTATATACTCCTCTGTACAGAAATGCTGAAAATTATTGCTTAATGTAATTTTTGTCCCTTATTTTACATTTATGTATAGAAAAAGTTAAGCACAGGGTAAATAGCCATGATCCAAAATGTGGTAATGTAATTACTATATTCCAGCATGACCCCTGATTCAGCACATCACACTAAACGAGGACCTGAATATTCAAAATCACTATTGTTTCTCATCTGATTCCTGCTCCATATCAAAGGCAGATATGTTTTAAGACATAGGCAAAGTGGGTAATTGCCCTGGGCCAATTTTCAAGGTGCCCCCAGGGAAAGTGATTATTTCTCAGTGTATTAAAAATATGTCATTATCTACACCTCTTCTATTCAGTTTCCCTACCTCCGTCTCAGATTCTGTCTCTCTCTACCAGGTGTCATCTTTAGGATTTTGAGACACAAGCCAAGACAAACATTAGCTGTTATTGTTTGACCCAGTTTCTGAAAATGACATGTATAATTCATTGTGGATGGTTAACAAACTTCAAAGTTATTCAGAACAGAGGGCCCCTAAATATGAATTGCCCGTGGAAACAAAAATCCTCAAGATGACACAGATGGAAGAAGCAGTCATTTGAGTGACAAATGGAGGAGAAATGCTTGGCAGCAGAAGTGAAATGTAATTATGTTAGACATTTTAGGGATTTAACTAAGATGAAACCTGAGAGCTTCAAATAGTGAGAGACAACTTAAAAAACTATGTCTGGCATTTCCTCACACAGATCTCTTTGATAAAGTGTCCCTCGCATTAAGCAACCACACAAACACTCCATGATAGGACTTCTTAACCAGGACTGCCTTGGAATACTACACACATCTAGCATGATGGTGATAAACCAAAAGGGGATCGGGAAAAGGCTCAAACAGATGATAAAGGAAGTAGATGCCATAAACGGAGACTGCTTAATATATTTCAGATATACAACAACGTTTCAGGGTGTTTAAGATTAAATAGAAAATTCAAATGGAAAACGTGGCTGGTAGTCATTGACTTACTCTCCTTTTTGCACTCAAAAAGTACTAGTACATTTACATGAAAAGTTTTGCAATCCTACAAGAAGTATTGCTCCACTCTCCATAAAAATCAGATAAATTTCATTCTAGCCATTATCTTTAAGATTACAGCATCAAATGATATCCTTTATTCACATTCCAATTATAAACTCTGTAGATGAAAACGGAGAACTTACTGTTCCGTGGTAGTTCCTATACATTGGCATCACCAATAGCTTTGTCAAATAGTCTTCAAGTTGTTTCTGAAATACAAGCATAACAATTATGGTTTTAGTAGAAATATTTTTGCTGTTACCAGAAATTCTCTAAATTGTAGGTTTGGTTTTCCAACTAAAGGGGGTATTGACTTTTAAAGCACCAGCAGCATAAGTACAACATTACCTCTACAATCATCAAATATGACGAATTTGCCAGGAGAGAGGAATAGCAAAGGAAAATGTTACTTACACTGGAAGCATCGGTTTGTGGCATGCAGTGCTGGATACTCACATGCTGTGCATATCCCTGCCAGCTAGTTTAGGGCTCGGATAAGTGTTTCGAGTCACGAGGTAGAGTTACTCCACCTAATGCTGGTAATGCGCATGGGAATCAGCTTCATTGTTGAAGTGGTTTTCCGCATGCTGTGTAGATGTAGATGGTGCGTAGAGATTTAGAAAAAGATAACCATGCGAATTTCGATTAAGGATGAAAGAAGAAATATCTGCAACATCAAAATGCTTCTGGGGGGGCCGGGAGGGTATTTGGCACATGTGAATCTACAGTACTACATTCCATGAACAGATGCTTACAGGGTAAGTAGCATTTTATATGCATGGTACATGTAGCTGTAGATACCCATGCTGTGCATGGACTATAAAGCAGTTTTCCCTTAAGGTGGTGATTAACTTGAGAATGTTGCAAAAGAATGATAAAGTTCTCATAAGACCGCCGAGCCAACTTGAGCTTGCTTGTGAGCTAAAACATCCACACAGTAATATTCAGTTCAACTATATCCAAACACTAGTTCAGAAAACAAATGAGAGGACAACATGTGCTGGGTACAAAGCAAATTAGATCTTCACACTAAAAAGATCACACTGAACCTGAATCGAAAACTCTGTATGTTCAGGTGGAGTAAAGCATTGTGTAGATGGTCAAGAAAGGTCTCCTACTGCATTAGCAGGGGACATTAGGATCCATAGAGTGTTGAAAGACAATACAGTCAAGCTATAAAAATGACAGAGCCATGAGAATTACAGCTATTGGAAGATCACAAACTCTTTTCTAATATGCCTTTCATCCAGCAATAAGGGAAAACATAGAACGTATAAAGAATGTAGTATGGGAAATAAACCCCCTTCTTTGAAAAAATGAGCCTAATATGCACTCATGCAATCCTGCAATAGAAGCACAGTAACATGACCTCTAAACAGTTACTCTATTAGAATTCTCCTTTATCAGGAAGATCCTATTTGACTATTCCATCCAGTAGGTTTCGACGTCGATAACAATGCAAGTCACAAGATCCAAGTATGCAAAATCTTCTCAATTACTGAAAAACGACGATGAGTTCCTCAGGCACAGGACACTGTTTGACGGTTACCTGGATCCTCCTAATTAGCAGCAAATAGAGCTAGCACAAGAGAATAAGAAAACAACTGTAAATTAATCGGAGTTCATGGTTTACCAATACAGGGGTTAAGTACAGAGAAGGAGGGTCAAGCACGCTTTAGATCAGTGATTCTTAACCTGTGGTCCACGATGACTACTTAGGGGGTCCGGGGCTGTTTAGAAAATTAAATAATGGCAGATACATTTTATATATATATATATATATATATATATATATATATATATATATATATATATATATATATATATATATATATATATATATATATATAAATAATTACAGCAAAGTTTTCTTCAAAGGAAGACGCCGCACACCACCTCAGTTATATGACAAGTTGTTTATTTCTTGTAGGTTCCCCACCTACGCGTTTCAGACAGATACACTGTCCTTGATCACGGTTAACAAACACGTGTCCATCATTGATTTCTACCATTTATACCGACTAACTCCACCTGGCAATTAAGGTGCATTGTGGGTGCCGTAGTTTTAATGCATTTTTTATCTTGCAATGCGCTGATACCCAACCGGATCGCGGTATTATAATGGCATTCCTTGAACATAGGGTTATTATTAATCATTGTCGTCTATTTTGTGTTGTCACATAATACCAGACGATATAGGACCACGGGGGAGTCAGGGACTAAGTGTCCATGTGGGAATTAGTTGACTAAATACCCAAGTCCTCCATTACTCATGGCGTATGCGAGGCTGAGTGCCTTCCGTTCGATAATGTCATTATAAACTTTGATCAACAGTCGGGTTCGCGCAAAGTTAAAAAGCTATCAGTTACAATAGGTCATATCAATTCGCTTTGTCCAACTAGTAGGATTTAGAATCAAAAGATTAGTTATCTACATAAGCAGTGTTCAAACCAACAAAAATATTTACAAGAAATGTTTTAAATGTTTGTGAAGGAGTGTTCAGAAGGCTTCCAGAACAACAATTTTTTTTATAAATGTACGCTCAGTTCCTCGTCCATATTCAGACCCCACGGCTGTCTAGTTTTGAACCTGATGATTAGTTTAGATTCGAGGCGTCTCAATCTTGTTACTCGATCGCCTCCTCTTTGCCAGGTGGAGTTAGTCGGTATAAATGGTAGAAATCAATGATGGACACGTGTTTGTTAACCGTGATCAAGGACAGTGTATCTGTCTGAAACGCGTAGGTGGGGAACCTACAAGAAATAAACAACTTGTCATATAACTGAGGTGGTGTGCGGCGTCTTCCTTTGAAGAAAACTTTGCTGTAATTACAAATTTGCGAGGGTGTCCCGAACCTCGCCGCCTGCACCAGCTTTTGGCCGCTCCTCTCATATTGGGACGTTTGCTGGAAAAAAAAATATTATATATATATATAATGCACATAATTGAGTTGTTGTCCTTATCTTGATTTGGTTGAGCAATACAAGAACAGAAGCATGATGAAAAGTAGACTCATTTGAAGCACTGATAAATGCTCATTAAAGGAGAAAAGCATTGGAGCAGAAGAGACAAAATAATATGCTAGCAAACAGCATATCGCTTTCTCTTTTGAAAATAACATTAATTTTTCAAATAATCAAAACTTCTGATAACAATTTCGAGATTCTCCACCTCCATGGATCCTGGATCAGTTAATGTTTCTCCTTTTTGAACGCAGCCGGCACTGGATGGGTTGTAAGCGGCATGCTGTATAATCTATCTATACGGACGGCTTGTAATTCATCTGCTCCTATCAGCTTTCATGTCTTTATGCTGCAGGCCCGTTGGGTTGTAGGCAATAATACTTTGTATTGTTATGCTATAAGTTCTGCTAATAAAACCGATTTACTTCTAAAATTTCGAGATTTGCCTAGGTTGTTGTTTGTGAATTAAATTACATTTTTAATAAAGAGTATATTAGTTCAATGGACACTTGTTTCTGTGTTTTTGTGTATTGTTTTGAGGTAACTTAGACAGAAGTCCCCAGAATCTCTCGTGAATCACCGAGGTTCTAAAGAATACAAAAGGTTAAGAACCACTTCTTTAGATCTTAGCAGCTGAGCTTCAATCCAGGAATGCCAGATCAATGTCAGAGTTTCAGGGCATTTGAAAAAGAAACATTTATTTACAATGCTTCTATATGGAACGAATTTTCATTCTCAGTGGTTAAGAAGCAATCCTAGTATGGCTCTGTCGCCATCCTAAACTTCAGCAGTGTACCTCTGTCCTAGAGTGTGAGTCTAAACCTCATGAGGTGAAGTGATTGATTTTCCATAATCCATGCTACTTTTAAAGCCAATTTACAAACCACACAGCTTCGTCCTGAAATAAAGTACAGTTTAGATAAGGGAAAATTAAAAGTAAAATATTTCAAAAGTAGTAATTCCTATTCCTTAATCTGAAAGGATCTAGCCTCATAACATGAAATACAAAAAAACAAATATTAAAGTTTACATTATTTTTGCAATATACATACGCATGTATATTTATGCAGATATTTGAGTATTTATTTACAGAACTACATTTCTACAGTGTACATATTGCATATATTAAATATTGCTTAAGATTGTATTTTTTAACACTTACCCGTCTACTGGAGGGATGCTCTTCCCTAGCTGTTAAATCGGAGGTTCGAGGCAAGGATGGCATCTCCCCCCTTCCTTCTCCTCTTTTGATAGTTTGCCTTCGAACGGTGTGACTACAAATGAAAATAGGTACTGGATAAAAAATATCCTTAGAAAATATTCTAAGACCTCATCTATATGACATACGTCAGTTGGTTGCTGTTTTTGGTGTAGAACGTACCTTCTTGTAGGAATCGGAATCCTCATTAGGGCTTTGTATCTTAGAAGCTCTCGATGAAGTTCTTGAAAATGTTTGAATTTCCTCTTTACTTGCCATGTGAATTCCCCGTGAGTTAGTTCAATTGTGTAAATATTTGGACTTGGCACCTAAGGAACCAAAACGAAACAATAATAAAACTAACCATATGGTCAAGAAAATATTGTAAAGCTTGGCCTGCCATGAACATTCTGGTAGGTCAGATGTCTTTCTGACAAAGGTTATTCTGTAAGATTAAAACTTTCTACCAGAATTGTTTACTTTTTTCAGTAAAGAACTTTCACTCGAGGGGAGCTCAGAATAACTAACACATGATATGAGCTATGAATACATAAGGAGAAAATTAACAATCAAATGTGAAAAACACATCTAGTAAATTTTCTAAATGGATATGACTATTAAAAATATCTCTGGGGCAGGTTGGAGGATAGTTTGATATCTCTGGCGACACACTTAAAGGATGGCAATCTCCAACAATCAGATTATATATCCTAAAACAGACTGACCCATAGACAGAGGACATTTATGTACCACAATAATACAACAATACCCTTAATGTGCCTCTAGAAGCTGGTGATCCACTCGCCCTGTCTAGTGAGATGCACCCTTCTTGGGGGTCAAAGGCTTCAAGCGCTGTTCTTAGGCATCACCAATGATGAATGCAAATGCAGACACTGCATACCCAGTAAAACTTAAATTCTGTAATAGACTCACTAAAATGATGCAGAAAGTCAGAGGTAACCGATGCAGTTGGCTGCATGAAATGAAAGAATCCTCTGAGCAGCGTAAATCTACATGATTCTTCACCTTCTAATGAGACACAAAAGACACTCTAAAGTCCAAAAGTGTTTTAAGTGTGGTTCTCTGATCAAATAACAAGCCTTAACTGCTGCAGCTACTTAGGAGTGCAAAATTTATCTGCATTCAGAGGACCAAATATTTTCGGGCTTGAGTCACCAGAATGGTCTCACACTACTAATTAATGACAGCTTCGACACACTACCTAACACAAACTCATGAACCACGATTACCAATTCAGCTTTAGAAAAGCCACAAATTTGAATGTCATCTGCCCATGCTATCATGAAAGAGTTCACATATACACTAAAATTGGGACTTGTATTTACACACAGTGCCTTAAACTGAAATATACTAGTACTCACTCTTTAGAGTGCCTGTTTGCTCCTGCGAAATACTGGTACGTGTCCATTAAATGGATAGTGGAAGTACTGAGTAGGGCAAGTGCTCTACATTTAAATTAAAGAAGTGCAGGAACTTAGTATCGGACAGAACCTGCCCACTACAGCACTGTTTACACCAACAAAAATTGTGTAAGGCACGTGGGCAGCATCTGGGGTGCCATGGGTATCTGTTGCATCGAACAATGCAAGAATAAGAAAATATTTCATAGTACTTTCCCCTGATGCCTGGTGCCACAACACCACCAGATGTTTATCAATAATAAAGGCTCCAGACAGTCTCACCACAGAAAGGGCTGAAATACCGCCCATGCCCAAAGGCGCATCTTAGCTAGAAGACAAGCACAGATGTTGTTCTATTAATGGTTCTAACATCAGTCTCCCTTTTTAACCCCTCCCACGCTGGTGATGGATCCGCTCAGTCACGCCCCTCGGGTGGGCTGTGCTGGTGACGGAGCGGTTCCCTCACGGCCCGCTCGCCGCACCTGCGCGGTGCTGATTTCGCGCCTGCGCGGCACGTTCTATTGAGCAGGCAGGACCGTGACGGAACTGCTCAGTCACAAGCACAGCCTACCCGAGGGGCGTGACGGAGCGGTTCCGTCACCAGCGTCGGAGCGCCGAGTGGCCCCCCCGCCCCTTAGCGCTGCGGCTGAATTGCCGCCACAGCGAAAGGGTTAAATAAGTTTTCCAACTGAGAGAGGTTCAGCAGTCCAAAACCTTGCCTAAAAATCCATCTATGTCCTTGCTATTGATCACTAGCAAGGACATAATCAAGACTAGGTCTCAACAGCAGACCTATTTTTCAATCACATTGGCACCTGATAGACAGAGAGATCTATCTATTACTTTGACTGCTCCTGACGTCATTGGTCTGAACGTTTCTTAATGGTACCCGGAGTGACAGGCCTCTCTTACTAACAATTATGAACAACTGTTTATTTCGATACTCTAAGAAGACAAAAATAAACAAACATAAATCTGGCTCAACAATACACACTGTCTTAGGACTAATATGCATAAACCTTGCCTTGGATAACTTATGCTAACCCTGTTACAGACATTCTGTTTACCCTTGTTAAAAAAAAAATCAATAAAGTATTTTGAAGAAAAAAAAAAACCAATGCTAACATTTCTGACTAACCAGATAATAGTTACATAAAAACTCAAGCTAAGCAGAATAGATATCAGAGAACAAAAAAGACACATCTCTAGTACAATAAATGACGGACTAAGGTGAAGAAAACTGACCTTCGAGGTTGAGGTGAACCGTTCCACTTCCAGAACCTTTACTTTTATGGGGCACCCAGGGATGCAGGTCTTAATACCCGAATCTTTAAATCCTTTTGTGTTGTAAATGGAGTAGAACGGGATTCCTGTATCAAAATCACAAGCGCATAATTATTTGTACAGCACTGGAATATAAACAACTTTTTGCAATGTAAAATACGGATACGTGCATTATTTTGCGGTTTACTGCACACACAAGATATCATATTATTTCAGTAAACCCTTCAATGTCTAAGTGCCCATTTTTATTGTTAAACAAAAATGTAAATCATTTGTTTGTTACGTTATTTTATGATCATGTGTACAACACAATCACAAAGTAAACATCCTTACCTTTACAGATGCACAGAATCTTCGAAATTACAAAATACCACCTAAAATGTTGGTAAACGAAAAATAATGCAGTGGTCTAACTGCATAGAAATGTTATACTAACTGTGATCCTATGTGCAGTAAAGGGTGCAGGAGTGGGGTCAGTGAATGCAAAGCAGGGTCAAACCCGTGGCTAAAAAGTGTGACAACTTTTATAATTCTTTCATGGGTTTCCCACCTAAAGATAACTACATAAAATAGTTAGTCTGAGTATGCACCTAACCAGTAATTAAACAGGTTTTTTTTTTCAATGTCAAAGGTTGTTGACATTCAAATGTATCAGCAATTTTTAATCATCGCCACAGAATGACGTTCAGTGAGTTCCTGGGAGGGAGTTATCTTACTGTGATTGGAACATCTGACAAAGGTTCTACACAGACCTCTGCAGCAAGAGTATTGGCCCAACAGGCCCAGGGCTTTAAGTTGGCCGGGTCTGACCGGTGCTGAGCACGGGCAGTTTTTTAAAGCGGGCCTCAAAACAGGTCTCTATCAGACTCTGCTTTGTGCCCTGACACAGGTGGTCCATTTTTTTCCGGATTGCAGTGACAGCAGGCACATTACTAGTGGAGAAGTTACGGCATGACGTCATGCCAAGGGAGCGTTGTAGGGGAAGGGAAATCCTTTAAAGAGATCATATTCTCTCTGAATTTCCTTCTCTTTTTGAAACTCAGGAGCAGTAACATTGTCGAGGTGTCCCAAGGGCTATAGGTGGAATCTTTTTCAATATTATATACAAGCCACAGTTGCAGCTTATTTATCTTATGCAACTAACAACCACTGACAAAGCCAATAGTCCCGACTTGTTGTAGGTATGGTGTTACTTGTTGTATCATATATTTATTGTATTTTTTATTTTAAAGGTTTTATATAGCGCTGACTAGACCCGGAGGTATCAGGGCGCTTTACATGAGCATCAGATCATAGTTACGGGTTACATCATTACAAATGTTACACAGTTATTAGATCTGGATGCAATGACAGAAACAGCAAAATACAAGCCGGGCGCACACTATGCTAAGCACAGATTTTTAGCTTACGTATTTGTAAGCCATGCCCTTAATAACATTGGACACACCCCTTTGAGTGACCCCCTAGTTTTTTTATCCTACTTATTGCCCTGAGCAGGCCTATCTTTCTATACTTGGAAACTGACCAATATGTCCTACACAGATCTCCGCAATAGGTGCATTAGCTCACTGAAGCATTCTCACTGGGATCAGAATTGTGCCTGGGCAGTTTTCAATTACACCTGGGTAATCAGAGTAATTTCGGTAATTCTGCATTACTCTGTCACATAGAATTACTAATAATTATGCAATTACTCCTGCTCGCATAATTAGGACTAATTTGGGGGGAGGCCCTACCGCAAAAGCACATTTGCCTGTCATTCATGTTCTGCTGCGTTTAGCACTGATTTGAAGCACAAAATGAATCGTCACATTCAATTTAGACACAAGGTTACATTTAGCACTAAGAAAATAGCGCTAAATGCCAGTAGTAAATTGCAGGAAAATCCTACCCAATGGCACATTTAGCGTTTGCTCACACCCGCTATTTGTGCTCTGTTGCATTTCGCGCTATTCCTTAGGGCAAAATGCAACCTCGCGTCCATGTTTGTCCTAAGAAATAGCGTTAAATGCAGAATTACTCACATAATTCAAGAATAATGATCTGGAATTCTTAGTTCATTCCACATGCAAGTTACGCCCACCCCATATCAGAATCTATAGTCTACAAGATGCACATAGTTTTCAGCAGCAGGTTCATTAACCCACTTATTTTTCGGACTTAGATTTGAAACTATGAGCACCAAACTACACAAGTGAAGGGAGGAACAAACTCTCTAATTCTTCAAACTGTCTCACTTGGTCAGTCCCTTCGGTCACCTTTTCCTTCTCCCTTTAGCAGTTCTCTCTCTCTCTATCTCTCTCTCTCACACTGAAAGGACATGCAGAGAGGTCTTGGCCCTCTCACTGTCAGTTTTACATTAAGCAGCATATTCACTTCTGTTCTCACACTACTAAATATAAATACTAAATACTTCCTCACAACAGAGTCTCTGGCTCAGAGCCCTGGTCTATCAAGTTGTCTATTTTTGCCCTCCTTGGTCTAGCAGATTAGTATTCAAAGAAGAACTTATAACTCGTTTTCCAAAAACGTTTTAACGTCAAAAAATATGTTTAAGCCATCCATTTAAAAGTAGAGCATGAAGTGTATTCTTCAAACAACTTAAAACTCCTACTAGACAAAAAGTGTTGAAGTTAACAAGTGTTTAAGCTATGTATTAAAAAGTAGAACATCAAGTCCAAAGCACATATTTGGTATGTGCCATTAAGACTTTAAAACTAATGGTAGGTACATTTACTGGGCACATTCAAAGGCTATTTCCATGGTGTAACTAAATGCTCTATGTGCCATTTTGAAAGTGGAAAAGCCTTTACGTTAATGGAATTACAAAAGAACGTAGCCATAGTGTGTACCAAGCAGACCCAAGGTCCAGTGCTTAATTTGGGCCCTCATTGATTGGGGGAATGGCCCTTAATTTTCCTCATAATCAACCAAAAAGGGAAGGGGGACCAGGAGCTCGTTGAGGTCCAGTGTCCGTGCTCCTCAAATATTAGCAAGATCAATAGGGACACTGTTCCTTGATAATGGGTGCATGTATGTCACCCAAATTAGAAGGGGAGAGAAAGACTGGAGTAGAGAAGAGGTAAGAAAAAGTGGTGAAATAAAGGAAAAGAGGCAGATGTATATCCCCAGTCTCAAGGATCCAATCCCGAAGGGGAGGGGCAAGTCTTGCCTCTCATTCGTCCTCTTCCCGTAAGGCTACAAGATCACCCACAAGGACCGCACCAACAGAGCGGAAGGAGGAATCGCCATCGTCCACAGGAACACTCTCAGAGTCTCGACCAACACCGAAGACACCCTCAGCACCGCCGAACAGCACTTCCAGATCCACACCGACCCCATCACCACCCTCAGAGGAACCCTCATCTACAGACCGCCCAGACCCGACCACAGTTCAGCGACTCCATCGCTGGCTTCGTCAGCACACACGTCCTCGCCTCCACGGACTAGATCCTCCTCGGGGACCTAAACTTCCACCTCGAGAACAATGACGACACCAACGCCACCACCCTGATCGACAACCTAGCCAACCTCGGACTCAGACAACTCATCACAACACCCACCCACTCCGCCGGTAACACGCTTGACCCCATCTTCCCTGAAAGCCCCCACGTCTCCTTCAACCATACCACCGAACTCCACTGGACCGACCACCGCTGCATCCACTTCACCTTCAAGAAACCCACCACGCACCACCGCACCCAACAGATGCCTCACCGCTGCTGGAGCAAAGTCACCGAAGACCAGCTAACCACCACCCTTGCCCAGAGCCCACCCGCCGACAATACCGACCCCGACACCACCGCCCGCAACCTCAGACAGTGGATCAACGACTGCGCCAACACACTCGCCCCAATCAAGAAACCCTCCAACAATCATACCAACAAGAAAGCCAGCTGGTTCACTGAAGACCTCCGGGCCTCCAAGCAAACCTGCCGAAAGCTGGAAAAGATATGGCTCCGTGAACGAACACCGGACAGCCACGCCGCCCACAAGAATGCCACCCGCAGACACCATCACCTCATCAGATCCGCCAAAAGGGCCTCCTTCAAAGACCGCCTAGACAACAACGCGCAAAACAGCAAAGAGCTCTTCAACATTGTGAATGAACTCTCCAACCCCAGCTCCAACACCAACGAAGTCCCACCCTCGCAAGACCTGTGCGACTCGCTGGCCACCTTCTTCCACCGCAAGATCACAGACATCCATGACCGTTTCAACACCACGACCACCCCGACAACCACTGAGACCTACACCCCCACGACCACAATCCGCACCAACCACCTGCTCTACTGGACCAGCATCAACGACGATGACACCATCAAGATCATGAACACCATCCACTTCGGATCTCCGTCAGATCCATGCCCACACCACATCTTCAACAAAGCCATCACATCCATCGCACCCCATCTCCGGAAAATCTTCAACACCTCCTTCGAGACAGCAACCTTCCCAGAGAGCTGGTAGCACGCCGAGATCAACGCCTTACTGAAGAAACCCAAGGCGGACCCCAAGGACCTCAAGAACTTCCGGCCCAACTCCCTGCTCCCGTTCCCGGCAAAGGTCATCGAGAAGACCGTCAACAAACAACTGACCCGCTACCTCAAGAACATCCTGGACCCTTCCCAGTCCGGGTTCCGCAGCAACCACAGCACCGAGACTGCCCTCATCGTCGCCACCGATGACATCAAGTCCCTGCTGGACAACGGAGAAACGGCAGCCCTCATCCTCCTGGACCTGTCCGCTGCCTTCGACACGGTCTGTCACCACACACTACGAACACGCCTCAACAACGCTGGGATCCAAGAGAAGGCCCTGGACTGGACCACCTCCTTCCTCTCCGGCAGAACTCAGAGCGTCCACCTTCCCCCCTTCCGCTCCGAAGCCACCAAGACCATCTGCAGCGTGCCCCAGGGCTCAGCCCAACCCTGTTTAACATCTACGTGGCACCGCTCGCCCACTTCGCCCGTCGGCACGACCTCAACATCCTCTCCTACGCCGATGACACCCAGCTAATACTCTCCCTCACCAATGACCCCACTCCGCCAAAACCAACCTTCACGAAGGAATGAAGGCCATTGCTGAATGGATAAGGAACAGCCGACTGAAGCTGAACTCGCACAAGACGGAGCTCCTCATCCTCGGATCCAACCCTTTGGCCTGGGACGACTCCTGGTGGCCGACCGCACTGGGAACCGCTCCTACACCCACCGACCACGCACGCAACCTAGGGGTCATCCTCGACTCCACCCTCTCCATGACTAAACAGGTCAACGCCGTCTCCTCCTCCTGTTTCAACACCCTCCGATTGCTCCGTAGGATCTACAAGTGGATCCCTTCTGAAACGAGAAGAACAGTCACCCAGGCCCTTGTCAGCAGCAGGTTGGACTATGGAAACACCCTCTACGCACGAGCCTCGGCCAAACTCCTGAGACGGCTCCAATGCATCCAGAACGCCTCTGCACGCCTGATCCTCGACATCCCTCGCTGCAGCCACATCACATCCCACCTGAGAGACCTGCACTGGCTCCCGGTCAACAAGAGGATAACCTTCAAGCTCCTCACCCACTCACACAAGGCACTCCACAACACTGGACCAAAGTACCTCAACAGATGACTCTGCTTCTACACCCCACCCCCCCCACCGCCAGCTCCGCTCCGCCGACCTCGCTACAGTCCCCAGCTTCCGAAGAGCCACATCAGGCGGCAGATCGTTCTCCCACCTCGCCGCCAAGACCTGGAACACCCCCCCCCATCCACCTACGGCAGACCCAAGACCTACTGACCTTCAGAAAACTCTTCAAGACCTGGCTTTTCGAGCAGTAGCAGCATTCCCCACCCCAGAGCCTTGAGACCCTCACGGGTGAGTAGTGCATTTTACAAATGATATGATTGATTGATTGGATTCAACAGTCCAAATATTTCCCTGCGGTTTTTTGTATTCTTTCACTGTCCAACTCTCCTCTCTGCCCTCAACAATGGAGCACAATCAACCCCTCCTCCATTCCGGGTAACACAAACCTAGATTAGGTATTCATGGATTACATTAATAAAATAAAATGTACATAAACTGTAAATGAAATTCCTAACAGTTCCTGCCCATTTTGAACTTGAAAGTAGGAAATACTGCACGAAGACGTGAATGAATTAAGATAGAAAATATGTTAATGGAAAATAGGGTTAGACCAACAAAGACAACAAACTAGCAAGACCTAGATGGAAATGGTCTAATGGCAGTGAGGGTAGATAGGATTCTGTTGTTATGTTCACAGATCGACAACTGGTGCCGGCAATAGTTAGGTGTCACAGGAGGTTTGTAATGACGAGTGGGGATATGCAAATCATAAAAGGGAAGTAAAAGAAGAATGAGAGATTGAATCTCAGCAAACTTCATGGCCACCTAGAGAATGGGCTATGGATAACAAGTACCTAAAAGCACAGTTATTAGTCACAACCACACGAGTGTTGGGATGTCTACACACTTGTATCAGAAGTGACATAAAACATGCCTGAACCTATACTACTAGGCACACAACTTTCTTCTTGAATAACATGAAGACCACCTTGGTTCTGTGACAAGCATCCATGTATCCCTAAGTCCCACAGAGGTAAAGAATGGCCCTAACAAATCATCTTTAACTTTAACCATAACTTCAACCTATAGTTAACAACTATATTGGATAGCTAATGAAAATATCAAATGACAATACACTACCATTCATTGGGATTATCTATTAAAAACAGCAGTAGAAATTCTCTGCACTAGTAACTTGAATGAGCAATGCTTTTTCCTCAGTAAAGAATAAACATCTATTAAAAAAATCTCAATATTGCAGAGAGTACAAAATGCACCCATCATCATGCAGCCAAGAAAAGCATAGGAGACAATCTTCTCTTTACTTGCTGTTGGAGATCGGGAATAGGTCTATAGTTGGTACACACATTTAAAGTTCACCCTTGGAAGCTTCACAGAAAACCTAAAAGCTTACGCTCCACGGTTTCCTTCTACCTCAACCTAACATCAGTCACAAAATAATAGAGGCTGTGTACGAGTTCAACAAGACACCATCTCTGAGAACTTGCCAGAATTCAACTTAGCTCAAATAAATATTTATGACATAGGTATTCAGATACAGCGCCACAGTACCTTTAGAAGAGGGGCAGATGGGGCAAATTGTCTAAGCCTTGCTCCTTGAAGAAGTTTTGGTAACTATGAATCTTTAAACATAGTAATTATCCAAGACATTTCCAGAGAGGGCATCACTAATATGTATGGCGACACGGATTTTGAGAAGATGTAAAGTAGTAATTTGCATATGTTTTATCTTCCACAGCATAATGCACAAGATATTTATTCAACTGGGGAAAGGAGTCCTATAATCTGCATCGCCCAAATCTAAAATGTTTGTTACTGTACATTAAGACGTATACCCACTCTGTGATAAAGCATAAAAAAACAAAAATATCATTGACATTCCATATTAAGACATTACCTAAAATCCTACATACTGTCATGCAGATATTTACTATTCTTAAATTGCTACCAAAAGGCTGAGTGAGGATAACACACACTGCATTATTTGTTCTACAACCTGTATGCTCAAAGGTACAAATACAAAGCAGTCACAATCTGGTCATTATTGTTTTGAGAAGAAATTAAATTCGAGCAATTCCTCTCACTGGAACATGGATCAGAAGATCTTCTTTACAATAAAAAATAATCTCAACACAGCGAGTGCATATTTGATCAAAAATGACCATCAAGCTTACCGGCTGTTTTATGATCCGGTAACACCACAGGATCCACCTCCTCTCCATCAAAGTGGAGGTCAGTGGTGTCCAGGCTTTCTATTAGGGTGCTCATGTCTGAAGCAACTTTCTCCAGTGCGGATATACCTAGATTTCTGTCTCGTCTCAGCGTCATTTTAGCACGGAACACTCACAGGAGCCTGTTGAGGAAAAGGCAGACTTTGTTTATGCATGTTTGTAATTGATCAACGAAGAATATGGGTTCAAAAAGGCTAAATAATTTTGCATTATTTATGTCATTCTCATTTAGAAAATATTGACACTATAAATGTATTTCGCATTATCTATTTGATTCTAGTTTTGAAAATATTCAGACAATTTTTTTTAAAGATTGTTGTTACTAAATTTTCACGTTATGAATGGTAGAAGTTTGTGAGGTACTACAAGGGTCTTCTTCACATAGGTTTCCTGATATGATTTGTGTAGATTTTATCATGGTCACTAAATTTCCGGAGTACAAATGTGAATTAATTCAGATTCTTACTGTTCTTTATAGTATGTTGGAATAAGTACGGCAGGCATTCAACTTATTACACGCGGACAAATCCCTACTCCTAGCGCCACCAGAAAATGTAGATGTTTTAGTATATTCGTCCAGTCCAGTGAACACTTACTCCATTCTGTTTGTGACACTAACTTTATTTTTAAATAGATCTTTATTGTCTTCTCTCATTTTGAACAGTGCACAAAGGTAGTCATAATTTACAGTATCTTGTATAGTCATCAATGCAGGTAACATACAGCACTTTCAGAAATGAGTGTGAGGGAGCCCTGATGTTGGTTGTGTGGATTTGGATGCGTATGAGGGGGAGGGGGAGGGGTGATAGTGGTACTAAAATAAACAGCAAAAATGTGTTGTTAAAAATCCCAGAGACGGTTTGTGAAAATCAATACCATTACTAATTGTCTCTTAGGAGTGGAATGCTGAACAGCCACTTCAGAATGTGAGACTTGTGGATTGTAAACATTGGGAAACAATAACTCGAAAATAGACACAGTGGCAGAAGAGTGTATGGGGCAGCAGACTGGAGGATCAAAGCAAGGTCATTTCTCTTGAGCTTGCATAGTAAGCGTTAGTTACCTTCTAAAAGAAAATCATGGCTAATACGGGGCAGAAAAAACAAAGACACTGCAAAGTCCATCTGGCCTGCCCAAACGTAGAACATGGAACCGCTACTTCATCTACAGCTTTGCACTAGCTATCCCTTTGTGACCAATAAAATGTTTTTCATTAGATCCAAGAAGTAAATGTCAATTTTTTTTATATCCATAGTGTCTAAATATACTCTTATAGGACCCTTTGAAGTGCTTTTCATCCTATATAGCTAGGAGTATAAAAGGGGAATTCGAGGGAAGTATCGTTTGGGACAGGATGTGGTGCCAGTGGGGCTTAGTGCGTGCAAAAATGGAATTTTAAAATAATGTAAAAACATGGCACCGCTTGATCACTAGAGACCACTACACAAATACAGACCGAGGAGAAATGGAAAAGGGGATAGATGAAAGTATATATAAATACAGACAAGAAGAGAGGACGAGGAGCATAAAAATCAGAGTAACAGGTCTTTGGGATCGTTGGAAGGAAATAAGCAAAAATGTATGTACCTAGAAAGACAATATCACTAGTTGAGTACCCTGTAAAGAGAAGGAGATTATATAACAACAATGGGAAGGAGTGAGAGAAACCTTCCGGGAAGAGGATGAAAGTAAACATTTGTAGAAGTGGGAGATATATTGGAAGTGAAGAAGTAGCATTTATTGTTCATTTAATAAAAACAGGAACAAGTAGAAATAGAGTAACCCATCTTCAAGAGGTGAAAAAGGAAGGCAATTTCATTATACTTCAATATAGTAACAACCGTTGTCATAAGTGACGTCTGAGCTAGAACCATGAGCGATATGAAAATTAATCTAGTAATAATAAGGTAAGAATCAAATGAGACCAAGCAACACACTGATACAAAAAGCCCTGACCACATTAACACCTATTTTACACTTTTTTCCCCATGACTTCGTCACTGTCACTACTTTATTACCATAACCTTTTAGGTCTAGGCCCTCTATTACTTTTCCCATTCTAGCTTCTTTCATTTTTTCCACTTTTTCTTTTGATGTCCCCACTATGTTTTCTCACTTCCTATTGTTTTATTGCCTCATTCGTTTTATCTTTCCGATTACTCTGTTTTCCTCCTTTTATTTTCTCCCTGACATATTTCTGACCTCATTACTTTTTTCATCTCTCTTTTGCTTCTCTCTAAAGTCACTTCTTTTAATCATTGTAAGTGGTGCCCCATATTCAAAAATAATATTATTGGAAAAAGTCCCAAAAAAGGATTCTATTTTATAGCCCTGAAAGAATTTATTGACAAACATTTTAAGACATAGTTGGGCCCTATATCAGTAGAAAAGTTTGGTGATTATGCACTGTGTTTAAGAAAGAAAGAAAAAAATACAGGCTTGTGTTAGTGTGTTACAATTGTTAGAAGATACTTCACAATAGTATCTGTCACTTTACCCACTCAATAAGGCATCCAGGGAATTAACCATTAGAGACAACTTTCCTGCAGAGTTCCACTCAGTGAAATGCAGAGCTTTACTCATTGAAATGCAGAGCTTCACTCAGTGAAATGCAGGGCTTCACTCAGTGAAATGCAGAGGTTCAAACCCACACAGAATTCTCTTCAATGGAAGATTCAATTAGATAGCTGTAAAGGGAAGGGGGTTGTTTTATACTGCAGTACAGGGCCTAGAATCATCTGCACACAGCAAGAACCACTCAATAGACTCTTCCCTGCCAGGTGCCATAGTAGAAGCATGAGGGAGGTATAATGTCTTGTCTCTGGGTTCTTTCTCTCTGTAACGTAAGCAGGTAAAGCAATCCAGAAAGCCTAAAATATACTTCTTTTGTAATCTCATCAGTAATGTAATTAACAGTGCTCAAGGTTATAGATATTGCAGAGATTCTTTGGAGTCATTGAAATTGTTAGGATGTTAAATATGATTTAGTTTCTAAGCAGACATTTGTTTACATTGAATTTGCACATCTTCACAGTCAGGTATGGGGAGGTGAAGTGATTTTCCCAGAGCCACATGATGTTTCATCAAGTTCTAGACCAAGGTACAGCTCAGTTCTCAGGAGAGTACTCTTGTAGCCTACAGGCCTCATGCTATCCCTGTCCACCTTACCTCAGCTAGATACAGGCACAATTCCTAACATCACAAGGGTAATTCATTCAGATCAGACGCCAAATACCGCATCCAATCAGTCACCGACAAGGGACATCCATCCTCCACAACCACCAGAAATAACCCTTCCAAGAGCAGAAGAAGACACACTACACTTCATTGAGGACGCAGCCCCTCTAGTGCTGGTTTTAGCAAATGCTCCCCCTTTAACATCGGACCAAACTGAATCACCTACGGCGCTAACAAGTAAAGCCCTGCACTGGCTATCGGGCAATATGCGGCTGGCCCCATGGGGGAAGCAACAGCTAGCTAGAGATATTAAATCAGCCAGAAGGGCCACTTGGATAGGCCAAAACCCCAAAAAATTTAAAGGCGACTGCATAATTATTAACTTTGTAAACTCTGCAGTCTTACCAAATATCCTTCCAAACATTCTACCACCACAACGAAGGAGTGGTACTATCATTCCTCTCACCCTGGAATTTTTTGGTAAAAAACAAAGGAGTATGACATACCCTAAGCCTAATCATACCTATATTAGATCAACATGGCCAGAAAAAACAAATGGTTGGGGTTTTGATGTACCAGTAAATAATTGGGGTAGTAGTAGGGACGGATATGACCAACCATCACGACCATATCACACAGATCCCCATTATTTCAATATCCCCACTTCCAATAGGTATGATATTTTCTCTGTGGAGGGTGGGCTGGACGGGGTTGAATGACTACCAAAAGACGTAGGCATAGTGAATGTGAATACTTACAGTTCTGTAATTCCTACTAGTCCACCTGCAAGAGAGAACTTGAACGGAACACATTGTGGACGTCAAAAATGTGTGGAGGGACTTATATTGTTATCATGGAATATAGCTGGACTTTCTGATAAAATGCAAGATAAAGACTGGCTGCACTATGTTAAAAAATATTCTATAATATGTCTTCAAGAAACCTGGGTAGTAGGGAAAAACCTGTATATTGAGGGATATCAGAGCTTTATGATCCCGGCAATACCATCTGCAAGTGGAAGAGCTAAAGGGGGTTTGGCCATCTTTGTCAGTTTGTCGCTTATATGTCACAAAATTGAACACAAATCTGGTAATAATAACATACAGATTTTGGAATTCAGAAGGGGTAAAACTAATTTTGCACTGATTAATTTTTATAATTCTGTGAACCAGGCTGGAGATTGCAATATAGAAATTTTGCGTGGTCTGCTAGGGGCAATTGATAGTTCTCTGCCCTGCTCTAAAATTTTAGTAGGTGATTTTAACACACATTTATGTGGGAACCCAAGCGTGGAACCTGTTGGACAATTGGGTTGTAACAGTATGGAAGGAATACACTTCGAACACTCGCGGAGGGGTACAGGGTTAAATGAGTTAATGAATGAAAACAATCTATTCACGGTAATGTCGACAGTACCTGATCGAACTGTATTCCCAATCCCTACTTTTAAGGGCCATGCCACAGGTACATATATAGACCACATTCTCATTTCAGCTGACTTTGTTAATATCACCGAGGATTTTAGGATCCTCATGAGTATTTATAGCGACCACAACCCTTTATGCATCACTATGGACATGAGTCTACTTGAAAAACGCAATCCCCGAGAGGACCGTGGCCACTTAAAATGCATTAATGGGAAGCGCCGCCTAAAATGGGCAATGGTGGATTGCGATCAATTTTATACCTCTATTAGTGCAGTTTGTAATCAAGAATTAATGATATGTACATCTCCTGAATCAGCTCCGTCGCAAATCTTGACATCATTTAAGGAGATAGCTAATAAGGTGCAGTTATTTCTAACGGTACCCAATAAGGGGAGAATAAATTTAAATTGCAATCCAAAATGGTTTGACAGTGATTGCTCAAAGGCTAGTCGCGAGCTAAAGAAAGCTTTAAAAACAAATCCGAGAGATCCACTGATCATTAGGGGTTTGCGGAATGATTATAAGAAATCATTGGCTATTCGGAAGCGAGCAGTTAAAAAAAGTGTATGGGAGTCACTTCTAGAACCCGAGACTTTAAAAAATAGTTCGAAGTTTTGGGAGATAATCAACAAACCAATATTTGATTGCCCTACCATCCCAAACGTGGGCACAAATATTTCAGAGGACGAATGGATAGATCATTTCAGTTCTATTTTTATAAATAATGAATCACAGGCAGAACACAACTCAGGTAGAGATATCTCTCTATGTTTTACAAATGAGGAGATAGTTAAAGGAATTAAAGGTCTGTCAAATAATAAGGCCCCAGGTCCCGATGGACTTCCGCCCGACCTCTTTAAGTCACGCGAAGCACTATGGGCGCCGGTACTCACAGCAGTACTTAATGCAGCAGTGTTATGTGGATGCCCAAAATCATGGGGGGTATCTACAATAGTCCCCATATTTAAGAAAGGAGACCGTAGCAGCCCGGCCTGCTACAGACCGATATCGTTAATAAATTCTGTGGCAAAGGTGATAGGAGGAGTCATTTTAAATAGATTGATTAGTTGGTCAGAGGAAAATAATATATTATCTCCAATCCAGTATGGTTTTAGGCCTGGACATTCTACCATTTCCCAATGTCTGAATTTGTATCTCATTGTAGGGAAGTACACCAAGGCTCGAAGAGGAACGATCCATATGGCGTTTATGGATCTCTCTTCGGCCTTTGATTGTGTGAACCGTGGGAAGCTCTGGGGTGCCATGGAAAAAATGGGCGTGGACAAAAACCTAGTAAACTTCCTAGAAGATATACATTCAGATACCAAAGCGAATGTCAGATATACCCAGGACCTAAAAGTGACCAAAGATTTTGGAGTGTTTCGGGGCGTCCGGCAAGGATGTATTCTGGCCCCGTTCCTCTTCAATCTTTATATTAATGATCTGGAAGAGACCCTTTTAAGTACCAACACAGACTATCCATACATTGGTCGCAAAGGTCTGCCGGTTTTACTATACGCGGACGACGCAGTCCTTTTATCGAGAACGGCCAATGGACTCCAAATTTTACTAGATTCCTTTTACACATTTATGAAGACCAGAGATTTAAGTATTAATAACACTAAATCCTACATAATGAAGGTTGGTCAAGGATTTAAAAAACCAAACCACCTAAATGTAGCTGGAGTGGCAATACCTGTTACACACACATTCTCCTACCTCGGGGTCCTCTTTGACAGTCAACTTAAATGGGGACCCGTGATTCTGAAAAAGAAGGGAGATGTCTCAAGGGTAAACGCGGCTATATTGGATTTCTCAAAAAAACTGGGAAATAGCCCAGTTGCCGCTCTACTCCAACTATATAGGGCCAAAAGTGTAACCACAGCTTGTTACGGCAGTGAAATATGGGGATACGTTCCCTTGGACGTACTCCAGATAGTTGAAAATAATTTTTTAAAACAGATTTTAAGGGTTCCGAGGGGTACAGCAAACTATTCTGTGCATGAAGAACTGGGGGTTCCGTATGTTAGCGATAAAATTGCATTGAATCCCATGTTATGTTGGATGAACAGCTGGTTAAATGATAATATCCCCCTGACCAAGCTTATTCTAAGAGAAGCTCTTACATGGGATAACAGGTTGGAGGTTCCCTGGCTTAAATATTTATTTAAATGTTTTTCTGATTTAGGCCGTCCTGAACTTTTTTTATGCCCGGAATCCATCACTAAAATGGATCTTATTACGGTCAAAAATGCTTTTATTGACTCTAGACAACAGGAAAGGGAATCATGTGAACTAAAAAAGGAAAGTGTACGCAATCACATACTAATTAAAAGCACTTTGCTTATGGAACCCTACCTGACATGGCAAATGTCGAGTTACGACCGTTTTCTGTTAACAAGGTTCAGGTTCAACCTGTTTCATCTTTTGCTGGCGGTACCTAGGGGTTCTCATCGAGGTCAAGTGTTGCCGGCTTGCGGCTGCGACGATAAGTCTCCGCAAGACCTGGCACACTTTTTGTTTTTCTGCCCCTTTTATGCTGTACCAAGGAAGCTATGCTTGAAACCCTGTTTGAAAAAATTGAACTTCCAACAATTTCGTCCTGCACAATATTTTTTACAGCTGTTAAATTATGATTACACCTTGTTTATATGTAGTTTTTTAAGAATGGCGATCAAATTTAGAAACAGTATGGAAGGATAATAATACTGATACTGTTATTTATAATTGCTGTTAAAGGAATACTATTTTTTAAACGGTCTTCAATATCTTGATACAGTGCTGTATTTTTAATTCTGTGATTTTTATCTGCAATGGATTACGCTCTTTTAAGATTATGTGTATGTCATGTTATTATCTGTAATGTAAATACTTTTATGGTTGTCAAATCGAACAACCGAATAAAGTCACTTGACTTGACTTGACTGTTCACCTTACAGGCATAATCACAGCCAATGAGTTCTTAGCCAGAGAATAAAATCTATTCAGATGTTTTTTAAACAAATGAGAACACAATAATTCTGCATGGTTAAGTTATACAGGAGGTGTGAAGACTTCACTTATGATCAATTCATTAAACCCCATTCGTTATAGATTTGGGATTTCACAGAAGTAAAAACTCTAGCAAAGAAGTTAACATTCACACACAGAAGTGAAAGCCCGAGCTTATAGACTCAGGCTCACAATGCGGAGATGTGGGAAATTTTTGATTTTGCATTTGATACAATGATGGTTATGGCAAATCTTTATTTCTTTAACATTTTTCTTGCCTAAGTGTTTAAACACCTAGCAACAATTAACACCCACAGCCTGTGCAGGAATAATTATCTGATGTTCGATAGCTTCCTAAGAAAAAGATTTGCTGCCAGCCGTAGCCTATCCTTATGAGCAGAGGGGCCACCCCCGCTCACCTTTTGCCCAACAACAAGAGTGTCTATCAGGCTGGGCAAAGGTCAGCCTGACAAGACACTCTTTATTTTCAGGCCAGGCAGCCAGGAGCTAGACATGCACTAAATGCACAGTCTCTTGGCTGTCTGAGCTGAACTTTGCTGGGCTCAGGGTGTCACAGCTCCTGTGGGAGTGACCTCTTTAGCCTGCCAAACATCTTGAGTCCCTCCTCCGTGAGACAAGGGGGAGCGTCCCTGTTTGCCTTGGACCTGGCCACGCCAGTTTTAAGCCCTGAAGTGCCCAGGGCCAAGTGTAAATCAATGCAAGCTTATCACAGAGTGGGGTGGGGTCAGCAACTCTCACTTGACTTCATCCCACATTGTGATGAGTGAGAGACTGCTGCCTTCCCTCATTGGCAGAACTAAGGTCAGCCAATGAGAGAAGGCAGCAGTTCCAACCCTCCTGGGATCTCCGAGGCAGAGCTGCACAGGTGTGATTTTTTTAATGTTTGGTGCATGTGTGTGTATGTATGAATATTTGGGAGTGAGGGTTAAGAATGGATGTGTGTGGACGAGTGCGTATGCGTGAGTGTGTGTCCCGTCAGCCCCTGTCCCTGCTAAATTACTGGCCACCACTATAGCCTTATAGCCCGCTATTAAAGGCCCGCTGAATTGTTAAAGGCCTGAGCCGAAGGCGAGGGACTTTAACGAAACAGCGGGACTTTAATAGCGGTATAGCCCTGTTACGAAGGGCTATAAGGCTATTAGAACATTCTGCCACTAGAGGGCAGAATGTTCTAACAAATTAAACAAAGGGTTCTCGAAGCTCGAGGGGATATAAATCCCCTCGAACTTCGAGAAGCCTTTGTAGTACATTGGAATGTTGCTCTGCGGGCCTTTACCGGCCCGTAGAAGCAGGGAGCACTCCATTGTCTACAATGGAGCTCCCAACATTCCAATGTTCTAATATTTGTTACAGACATTTGGGTGAGTTTGCGCAGTGCCCTCTTCCCTTTGATGCATTTCATAACTAGTCTGTGAGAGGACAAGAGAGCAAGTTTTGCATTTACTTTGTGGTCTCTCCCCTCAAAGCTTCATACTATTTTTGTAGAAAGGGTACCCTCGCGAAGAGACCTTAAACAAGCGCTCATATACAGCATATTGCATTACCTGTTAAAAACGGGTACTGCCTCGGATATAAGATGTTACACATTTTATAAATAACTCTGTTCCGTCTTGCCTAGGCCAGGTTCTGGCCTGGACCATTCCACTCGACCCAGATTGCTGCTCGTCCATAGCACAGATGAGATTGGAGAGAACAGCTACAAGCAGCACCTTCTGTTCCTGGGCCTCACCCTCGCTAAGAGATATTGCACAGAATTGGAAGGCTACGTCCCCACCCAGTATAGCGGGGTAGAAGAACGCAATGGTCAGATGTATGGCAGCAGAAATCGTGGTCTTTCAGGGGAGGGGATGCCCACAGAAGCACAGAAAAATATGGTCCCACTGGCCAACATACAGAGGCATTGATTTCCCCCCTATATCACATCCAGACTCTGACGATCCTATTGAACGATTGGTGGGTAACTATCCACTTGTATAGTCTGACGACGCTGACTTTTTACAGACAGGCTTTTGTTATTAATACGCAGTTACGATTCTTTGGGGGTGCTCGGTGTAGTTTGTTATACTTTGAGTCTGATGTTCTGCAGGTCGAGTGGTTTTTAAATATTACAACTAGGTACTACATGTCGTATATAATATATGTACTGTCTCTGCAGGGCTCTGCCCACTCTGTACCTTTCAAAATGAATAACATTTGTCAAGAAAAAAAAAGCTCTGTTACTAACGTAATTTTTTAAACATTTAGCAGTATAGTATGCTACATTGTTAAAATCTTTACACAATTGCATTAATTAGCAGCAAAACAATAAAGGGGCCGATTACGATGTCATCAAGAAAGTATTCCCACCGAATCGGTTCCGGAATGCATTCCTAACAACTCGGATCATGGGAGTCTGACCCATCAATTTAGATGGATCAGGATGTATTCAGATACGATTCGGTCAGACTCCCACTGATTTCATTCGGAGGCTGTGTTTCGAACGTAAACATTGACAAAAGGGGTGGTTGGGAAAATGCGTGCACCATGTGGGGGCACACCATGGTGCCTTCCACACTGTGCATGCATGGGTAGGGGAGATCTATAACGGGCCAGATTCAGAGGGCCTGGGTGAAGGGGGGCCAACTATGGGCCCCCAAATTCCACAGCCATTTCGGCAAAACTAATTCGGAACGGCTGTCCGAAACAGTCATCGTACTCGCTCGTAAGCAGTCTCCATTGGGCTGTACGATACAGCTCCGAACAACTCTGGCTACCTGAATCCTGTTGGGAATCGCTTTGGACAGCCCGGACAGCTTCCATGCATCGTACTCGGTCATCCGGAAAGGTGACCGATTTGGTCAGGAAAAAGGCTTCTGAATCGGATTAGAACCAAAACGAATGCCATTCGGAGCCTTTCCTGACGACATCGTAATCGGGCCCAAAGTTGTAAAGCCCATCATTTTGAAATATGACAATTAAGGAAAAACACAGCCTTACTAATGACAAGGATTACACAACATGACATCACAAGTAACAATTAACTACATCACAAAACTGAACCAATGGTGCCAATGACATCTCTCAACATCACATGTCACTTTGGCACCTCAAGTAATGTTGCATCTATTATTAGATAACAAGTGCCCTCTTTTCTTCTCCAAGCTCTTTATATACTGAAGTCATCCACAGGAAGTGCCACTGCCTTCACTGACACATGCACACAGAGCATATTTTTATTGTGCACAATATTTTTCTTTGTAATGTATATTATTTGGAGGGACAATTGTGAAGTGTGCACTATGCACATGCTGTCAATCAATCACTAACAAGAGCCACTTTTACTGAATGTTAACATCATAGCAAGGATAAGTAGCCACATGTAAAAAATTAGACAATGCGAATTCCAAGCTTGCCGAATAGCAATTATCAAACCACAATTCCTAATGTACTGAAGTATGGGCCAGGTGTACAAAGTTTATTTTTGTTCAAATTGTTTTGCTAATGACTCCACCAAGTTCTAGTCAATGGTTACTTGGGGTTGAATGGTGCAGCGTCACTCCCATTTGACTGCACATCCCCACTAGATTGGTCCGAATTGTTCTCAAAATGAGAAATCTTGCATCTACTATAGCACCATCTCTAGTACAGGATAACCCTCTCTCTGTGGTATAGGCGCTGTTCGATATATGCGATGCTTTTGCCTCTCTTGAAGCCATCACTAGTGGTAGGGCTGCTCGGATGGATCCCATACCTGCAGATATATTTGGCCATGGCAAACTAAGTTGGTCAAAGTACCTTCTAGTTCTTGCCAATGCCATATCTAAGGGAGACCCAATCCCTGATTCTTGAAAGGGTGCCCTAGTTATACCCATATTCAGAAAGCATGATCGCAGTTTTCCGTCAAACTACAGACCAATTATTTTGATAGATTGTATTTAAGGCTCCCTGCTTTCCGTTTTTGCTGATTTTTACAGATAAATACAGACATAAAACATTCATTTTCGTGTCTGTACTTATTTTTAAATGTGGATAAAACCGGAAATTGGGTTGCATTTTGAGTAATTCTAAATACTGTCAGCCATGTATGGATTGATAGATAAAGGGGTTAAAAAAGAAAGGGATTTTAGTAAAGAGGCTTTAACAGTAGTAGATATGCACATGATTGATACTGAAATTTGCATAATTTCATATAAGTGCACTGATTTATCTTCTGCAGGTGTTCACAGCACTGAAATTTGGCAAGCATTTAAACATGAGTGCATGTTTATTGGTTAAATAAATGTGAAAATATACTAATTTCATCTTACTTTTTTCATAAAACCCAAAATAAATATGGATAAATACAGATAAAATTAGCAAAAAATAAATATGGATAAATACAGACGGAAATGGCTAAAAATAAATAAAATAAAACTGGGAGCCCTAATTGTATTCAAAAGATCTTTGGTTTGCTACTGCTGAATAAAATTCAGTTATGGATTGAAGAAAAAGACATACTAACACCCTTACAAGCTGGATTTTGCAAGATGACCAGCACTGTAGATAAGGCCTTCCGATTCCTTCTTTTATATTGGAAGACAGTGTTAATCGGCAGAGGCAGCTTGTATGTTGCCTTTGTTGATCTTAATTCACATTTTGATTTGGCCCACCGTCTTAAGCTTTGGCAGGTACGTTGAGATATGGGCATGCCTCCTGAGTTTTTAGCAGTGCTTATCCATCTACATGAAGGAAACTAAGCCAGAATGTGATGGGGAACAAAGGGTCAGCTTACGGACCAGTATCCAGTGAACAACTGAATACTTATGGGCAGTGTCCTAGCTCCAAGCTTTTTTCAGTACACCTAAATGACATAGTGGATTTCATCTCTCAGATACAAACTGATGCCCCAACTCTAGCTGGAGAGAACACACCAATCCTCCTTTTTTGCTGACGATAGCTTATTAATCTCCAAAGACCCTAGCAGGCTCCAAAATGTACTATAACGCTTCGAGGAGTTTTGTTGCTCAAAGAGATTGGATATTAAAGCAGCAAAAATTAAATATATGTCATTCAACCAACACAAATCCTACAAGGGGTGGCTTGCACTGCAGGCATTATTCCTGAGAAGGTAGACTCATTCGATTCATTGGGAGATAGATTGTTGACTCTACAGCATTTACAAGGAAGTTCCATTTCGACAAAATGATAATTAAACACAAACAGATTACAGGTGTCTTTAAGAACACCAAGCATCCTTCAGCAAACCCATAATTCCTGCCCAGCAGATCTATGAAGCCAAAGTTGTGGGATCTGCTCTGTATGGAGAGGAACTTTGGGGCTTCTTCAACAGCATAGGACTATTGAGGTCTGAAAAAAACTTCCTAAGGAGCCTAGCTCACTTAAACCTAGTACACCACTACTCCCTTTATTTTTTTATATGTGTAGGCATGCCATTGAGAGAAAAGCTAGATTGTGCCCTTTACTTTACTGGAGAAGGTTATGGTCTAATCCAGAACTTGCACACTATGCCCTAGCACTTCAGGACATCATCAAATCAGATAGATTCAACAAAGTCCCATGGTTTGCTAAGAACAAAAATCTCATAATCTCTCTCGGCTGGACCGAACTCTGGTTGACTACTTCTTGTGCTTTCTTTCCCTCTAAAGAAGCATTAGAAAAGAATTACTGACCAGGGTCAATTCAGAATAATGTTCACAAGGACATCAGAGCTACACTGACAGGCAAAAATGTTGATTTCAAACGTACTAGTATTCTAGAACAATACTGGGATATTATACCAGTTACGTTGGACAGGAATCTTTACTTCCAATTCAGGCTTGGCGTCTTACCCTTGAAAACATTTATTTGCAAATGGAAGGCTACTGATTCTTTGCTATGCCCGACTTGACTCAGCGGATGAATATGTACCTCATGTTCTTTTTGTCGGTACAGCTTACGTCCGACCCCGCCAGACGTGGATAAATCCTCTATGTAAACAGTTGGGCATACTAAGCTATTCATCTGCTCTTCAAATTGTAAGGTCAGGCCCTTTGTTTGCCTCCTCAGTAGCAACATTTGTGGGACTTGTGTGGTCTATCAGAAACAGGGCACTTCTTTCATAACTGTAACAAGGGCGTCCTTATACTTTGCATTTTATTTCTTACTGAGTGACTATTTTTGTCTATTGAGCTGCTGTCTTGTCGACTCTTAACTATGGATAATCATCTGTTTTAAGTATGTTTGCCTCAATTATGCAATATTTCTTTCTACCACTGACTTTATGCATTTTTGCGCAGGCTGCATTGCTGGTTTTAGCTTTTAAATCTGACCAACAAGATGTATCTTATCTCAAACTTATATGGCTTGATTGCTGAAATAAAGTTATTTGAACTGGAAGTGCTGCATGTCCACACTGGACCGGAGGGTCAGCTAAACCCTTAAATTTTACTTTGCATCGGTAATAAAGGTTACACCTCACATTAAAAATGCTCTCCATTTACAACATTCACTGATTGCCGTACCGTGAATCAGGATAGTATTGAAACTCAAAAACTGGATCAACACACCAAGATACCCAAATTTGATCGAATAAACTGGATCTTACTTTCTTCTGTCAGTTAATCATAGACTTGGCTGTTTAAAAGCCAGACATGTTGAGGGAGTTGCAGCCTCTACATGACTATCAGGTAGATTCATCAAGCATTTTTGCGAGCGCAAACAGTGCGAATCGCAAAATTCGGCCGTTTGCGCCCGCAAAAATGGCATTTGAGATTCATCAATGGTTCATGAACTCGCAATTTGATAAATCGCAAATAATTGTGATTTATCAAATTGCGATCGCATTTAAGGAATCTCAATTAGAGATTCCTTAAATGCTATTCATGAACCATTTTTGAATAGCGAATTCGCTATTTTTGGCCGCTATTTACCGCGAAGTCTGACTTCGTGGTAAATAGCGAAAACTTAGAAAATGCACTTTAGTGCATTTTTCTAAGTTGGATGTTACACACACACATGTTCTTTGGACATGTGTGTGCGCAACATCAGTCTACATTTACATTTCAGAGGTGCTACAGGGTGTCCTTAGGACACCCCTGGCACCCTTGAAATCACATCCTTATTGCTAATCGCAAATAAGGAATAACTCCCCATTCATTCCTATGGGCCTGGGCCCATAGGAATGAATGGGGAGTCATTCCTTATTTGCGATTAGCAATATGCTAATCGCAAATAAGCAAGCTGTAGAAATCGCAAATAAAATTGTGATTTCTACATGAATCCCGTTTTGCAAGTCCTTAATAGCGATTCCTTAATAATCGCTATTAAGGACTCGCAAAATGGGACAATGATGAATCTGGGGGAAAATTCTCAAACTTTGTGCTATCTTTGCATCTTTTTACTTGAACTGTCTGTCAGATCCCTATGAGTGGTGCAGATTGCTTCCCCTTACACCTGATTAAATGCTACTAAATGTGATCTCTGAAATTCTACTTGCCCATGACTGATAATCAGGTACATCAGTCAGTACTGAGCCAGATGGCTCATAGATTATTTCGGTGACCAAGATGTGGTTGGTTACACCTTGACCTGAGTCTAGATCCTCGTTACAGTCCTTTCATTTGACAAATAAATCGTGCCAGGCACAGGATAATCCATGACCATGGGATGGGCTAAAATAACAAGGCCAAGAGTAAAATATTAACCATGGTGCTTCAAGTCTTGTTTTGTAACTGCTATGTCTATAAAGATAGGTAAATGATGTATGCTGAAAACTAGATAGCTCTGTGGTTTTAAGGTAATATATATTTATGATCATTCGCTTCCTGTCCACACAATTTCAGGGCCAAAGTGCAGAGTATTGTTGGCATATTTGCCCAGCTAGCAGAAAGGTATATTGTGGACAATAAACAAACAAAAAAAGCTAGAAGGCAGGAAATGTGCTAAAACAGGAAGAAGAGAGAGGCAAAAATTGAATAATGATTTAAAAGCAAGCAGTGGAGAGAGAGAGCAATATCCACATGACGGATGGAATTCTGCATCACTCGTACATTAAAAGTACTACTTGTAGCAGCTGATTGGCCCTGTGCAGGGAGCTGATAAGGAAAGGGGCCTACCTGCCCATATCTGCACATGACTGTGCCCTGAGACGTTGTACTAAGAGTAAATGGATATACAATGACAGCTCCAGGAGACTTTGTTAAATGTGAATGATTGGGGTAAATGTATCTCAAGTAACACCATTGACTGAGATAGGGCAGGCTGGAAATAGGCAGGACCTTAGGAAGTCAATTGTTATGGAAATGACAACACCTGGAATGCAGTAAACCCAGGATAATCCTACTGAATATGGACACCAACAATACTGTGGTGTAAGAATATTGAGGGACAAAATATCGAAAGGTAGGTGCATATAGGGAAGTATATATTTACTACTTCTAACTCCATATCTATCTGCCTTGAAGGCATATGTACAGAGTAGGAATAGAAAATTTAGACTTACTTACCCGTCAATATATTACCAAAATGTTGTCCTCGATATTGCGGATTAGATATTCAGGGGGCCTACCATAACCAACATGCATAACAACATAGGGCTAATTAAGCAATACTAGAGTCAGATAAAACTAGCCTTTCCTTTTGTCTATACCTATCCGTTAATGAAATATACGACAATATGGATGTTGTTCCTCTGTAACCAGTTACAGGTTCTCATTCTCACTCAAGGACCTCGGAAAAGGCTGGAGAACTTAGTAATGGTGGAAGGGCGGTAATCCTATCTGTAATTACAGTGTACCACATGCTACCATGTAGAGCGTCAAAACCAACATAGTCGCTGTGCTGGCAGATGACAAAGCAGTGGCAGAGAACCACCTCCAACCAGGACGCAGCCCCCTGACTAAAGGTGATTGTGGGCTGTCTGACTGGTTCTGGGTCTCAAGGATAGACCTTTACTAAACGAATTTAAGTCTACTCTAAAGACCTACCTACTGATGCGGAGTCCTAAGGGCACTCATGGCATCACTTAAATGATTCTACAAATATAATAAGTTTTAATAGAAACATAATTTTATGATAGCAATTTATTAGCACAGCATGATAGATTACATCGAATAAAGGAAAATTCAATTCAATTTACACATGTAAGATTAACCGCAGCAAACATATTGCAAGAAAACAGGAACATGAGTAGAAAACTCTATAAACAATAGAACTCAGCATGTACATCGTGGGGTGTGTAAATTTTTCTTCGGAGAAATGTATTCTGGTAGAATGACAGCAATCATGGTATACTGAGATACAATTCGCATTCCCCCGCCCCAAGCGCAAATATTTAACAAAGCCTGGAGGAATGTGTAGACAGGTGAGATGTTATGCAGAAGGATAATCAATTCCATTCAACTTAAAACCAGATAAGCAATATCGAACTTTAGAGGCGTGGAATGCATGCTGGAGAGCTGCATGCGCAACAAGTGGTTCACTGGTTCGAATATGGTCTTGGACTCAGCCTCTCATAATTTCCGGGATGATAAGGAGTACCACGGTTTAGGTTTACAATAAAAACACTGCACCATACAACTGCAACAATGTGGTAGTAAGTATTATGGTCAAGATGCTCAAAGGTTCCAGCTAACTATATACCATGCCTATCTCTCATGCCACTTTATCACCACACTGTTAAGCACTGAGCCACACAACATGGTAACAGCATCTTGTTGCTGATCACGTACAACATGGAAACACCTCAGGATGAAAAACACAAAGACAACAGCCTTCCAACCATTCACCATCCATGACATAGCTTCCTGCATGATGCAGGTAAGGGTTTCAGGTCCCCATATATGGTAGTAAGTGATATATAAATATCCAGGACAATACACTAACACAAAAGAGTACTCTAGCTACAACAAGAAAGAGATTACTTCTCCTCTATGAAAAACAGAGTACCTGCCCTAGTAAGGCATCAGAGGAGTATTGTCGGAGCACGTGGGAAGACCAAACGTTTGGAAGAGGACGCCTCACCCACAATTTATGACATGCTTCTTCAAAGGCAACTTCTCCCCACCCTTGTAGGACAGTGCAGTCAGGGCGGACTAAACCTCTGGGGCTAGAAAGAAGGAGGAAGTTCCTAGATAAAGTACAACTGGACAATTAGCGGAATACAGATCAGTTAAAATTACCTTGGGCCACCCAGGTGTTTCACTGGCGGTCTATCAAAGGACCATGTGGCTCGGTTATCTCCCACATGAATAGCAAGACTTGCAACCGAGTCAGCACTTATTTCAGCTCCATGTACCCAGGATGTGTCAGAGCCAATGGGAAGTTAAATAATGAAAAGCTAATGAATATACAGAGGATCTAGTTTATGGTTGGGTGGTAAAGTATAATTATCTAATCATTGGAAAAAAGGGGTAAACTGCACATTGGGGTATCCTTTACTCGGTTTTGACACATCCTCCACAAACCATGTGGTTCTCTGTTACCACCATCTCTTAATCTGGTTGCAAGTGTTCACTGCTTCCTGCAAACTGCTGACACTTCACAAGAAATTATGAACTCAAACTGCAAAGTGTAAAAACAATTGTCCACAATAACTGCAAATACTGAATGAGAGCCTAACACGGACATTCATAATTCGATTGTTTTCCCTGCCTTGTCAATTGGTCTGGGAGCATTCTTCACTCATAGAAAAACTACATTTGGACAAACACCACACCTGTTTAAGGACCACCCAGGTTCCTGTTTTGAGCTAGGTGCACTGGGACGTGGTCGGAATGCCCTCAGGCTAATACCACATTTTATACTTGTTTGGTTACCAACGTTGTTGCAGGTGGAAAGGTCACTTTTTAAATCAATAAAAAATAGGAGACATATATCGATTTTTGTTTCCATTTGTTATCAGCTCACTGCATGTCACGGACAGTGATATACGAGGAATACACCCTCTACTTTCCAGCTGCAGTAACTGAGCAGAAATGTCTCCAAAGGAGAAAAAACAAACTTGCATTAAATTCTTAGTTCTGGTCCAACATTTTCTCCTTCCAAGAATGTTGGTTTTAATCAGTGCTTGAAATGAAAAAATGGAAGTGTTATGTTATGTTAAATTAAATTTATTAAGCGCACGTACGCCCACAGGCTTCATGGCGCTGTTGGAGGATTTGCAAAGACATAACATATAACAGAGAGGGCCCGAAATTAACTATGGGTAGGCTTGCCTAAAAAGCCAAGTTTTGAAAGCCTGTCTGAAAGCCAACAAGTCTTCATGAAGTCTCAGTGTCAGAGGCAGAGAGTTCCACAGGGAGGAGGCCAAGAAGTGAAAAGAACCGCCTCCCTGGCGTTGTTTCCCAATACGAGGCACCACTAACAAGTTCTTTTGACCTGAGCGAAGAGCACGAGAGGGGGTGTAACTAACAAGCAGGCTACTAATAAATCCAGGGCCCTTACCTTGTAGAGCCCTAAAGATAATGCATCCAGCTTTAAAAGTTGCTCTCTGCGCTACTGGCAACCAGTGGAGACTGGCCAGACCCGGCCTGATGGACTGCCATTTGGGAATCTTACAAATCAGCCTGGCTGCTTGGTTCTGAACCAGTTGAAGTCTCTTGAGCTGCCCAACTGGAAGACCTAAATACAAACTGTTGGAATAGTCCAGACGGGACAGCACAAGAGCGATGATAACCTGGATCAGAGCAGGGTGAGTTAATAGGTGGGCAATCTTCTTGATCTCACGAAGTTGAAAGAAACTTGAAGATACCACAGTCCCTACCTGACTTTTAAGCGAAAGATCTTCGTCAAAAGTAACCCCTAGGCTTTTTACTGTTTGGGACTTGGTTGGAGGATTTCCCATTTCTGGAGGCCAAAAATGTGGCCCCCAGTACAGTTCACTCTTCCCAGGCAAAATCAATTCAGTTTTGCCTGGGTTGAGTTTCAGGTGATTTAGGCTCATCCATCTCTGGGTGTGGACCATGGCCTCCCGAAATTCGGTGGCAGCACCAGGGGAGTCCAGGCGGAAGATCAGTTGCAAATCATCTGCATAGTTAAAAATTAAAGCTCTAAACTTTCTTAATGAAAACAGCAGAGGTCGTAAATACAAATTAAATAAAAGAGGGGACAGGGACGATCCCTGAGGGACTCCGCATTCATTTTTAATTTTAGGGGCTGTAAAGGTTCCTAATCTCACTGCCTGGGTGCGACCCGAGATAAATGACTTCAGCCATCTCAAGGCCGAGCCTCTAAGGCCCGCCTGTTCGACACGGTCGACCAAGATGGTGTGGTCGACCGTGTCGAACGTGGCCGATAGGTCAAGAAGTACTAGTGCTTGATGAATGTCCTTGTCCGCGTTGCATCTAAGTACATTCTGTACCGCCAATGTCACCATCTCCGTCGAATGCCCCGGTCGAAACCCAGCTTGATTGAATTCTAGATATCCAGTGGTTTCAACGAAGCTAGAGAGACAGCTAGCAGCATGTGCCTCCAGGATCTTTGAAAGGAATGGCAACAAGGATATTGGGCGATCATTTGATGGATCATGAAGATCCAAGCCAGGTTTTTTAATCAAGGGAATGAGTAGAGCGTGTTTAAACCCTACAGGTACCTTTCCCTGATCAAGTGAGTCATTAAGCAGAGGAAGGATCCCCTGAGGGATGGAATGCCCTATTTCTGTGAAGATGTAGGGTGGGCAGATGTCGTCGGGTGAGCCAGACTTGACACGTGCCAGGAGAGCAGAGAATGTTTTAGAGTCTATGGCAGGGAAGGCATCTAATGTAGCGGGATTGTTAAAAATATCATCCAAAGGAGATGGTATAGGAGAACTTGCAATGTTGCGTTTTATAGTTACAATTTTCTCTCTGAAATATTCATTCAGAGAGTCACACAACTCCTGGGTAGGAGCCATTGAGGGAGCTGTCCGGTCATCGTCACAGAGCTCGTTGACTATATTAAATACATCTTTAGTTTTATTGGAAGAGGTTAAAAAATTTTGGGAAAAGTAATTGGTTTTGTGTTGGTGCAGAATTTTTCGGAACTCCTTCCTGGCAGCGCAATACACTTTCCTGTCTTGTGGGGAGTAATTTTGTCTCCATTTCCGTTCCTTCTGTCGTACCCCTAATTTAAGATTTTTCAGTTCTTGGGTAAACCATTTGTGGGCATCATTCCCTCTAATGCTAGAGACCAGTACTAGGGGGGCTGTGACGTCAGCTGCGTGGGGTAGCCAGTTTGACAAAGCTCTCTCACCAGTGTCCAGGTCATCATGCGGCAAAGGTACGGATTTACTTAGAACATCAATGAATCCCGGAAGGTCCATAGATTTCCATTTACGGAATTCTTTGCCCATGCCTGGTATGGACTTAACATTCCCTGGTATTTCTAAAGTGAAATGAATAATGAAATGATCCGACCATATGCATGGACTAATAACAGGGTTGGGTAGTGGTAGGTTGTATGTCCAGATTTGGTCAAGGCTGTGACCTTTATGGTGGGTAGGTGAGTGAATGTGCTGGGTTAGATTAAGGTCTGTGAGCAGGTCTTTTAGTTCAGCAGCTTGGGTATCTGTGTCTATACTGTCGAACCAGTAGTTTAGATCCTCAATTAGGATGGTTTTAGAGTAGCTGACTACATATGAGGCTAACTGCTCAGCCAGAAGAGATGGATACTTGGCCATGTATTGGGGAGGGCGATATATCAGCACCAAGATGAGGGCCCCACTTTCAGTGTCAAGCTTGATCACCAGGTTCTCGGTGTCCGGAAGGGTCAGAGAGGGTAATTCCCTAAAATGAAGGGATTTCAGGATAATAGCTGCTACGCCACCTCCCGCCTTCCCGGATATACGATTGGCTGTCAAAATATAATAATCTGAGGGAAGTGCTGCAAGAATATCGGGAAGGGAGTGGGGGGTTAACCAAGTTTCAGCAAGTAAAAGGATGTCAGGTTTTGCCTCCTTCAGGAATAGAAAAATTTCAATTTGATTTTTAACCAAGGACCGGGTGTTAAGATAGTAACAGCGCAAGCTGTGCGTTACAGTGGGTGCAGGTCGAAGCTCAGAAGTAGATGGTAGGACAGGCTGAGCGTCGTTCGCTGGGGAGGGGAGGGAAGAGAGTCCTAGCCGTTGAATGCGTGCCGATATATGTGGAGATAGTGAGTGCTGGCAAGAGCCGTGGGGTATATGAGGACGCAGGCTTAGAAGTTCCAAAGACGAGTACTTCACAAATTGGCCAGGGGGAGTGGGCCCGGGTCCCGGTCGGCCGGGCGCAGACGGGCTTAACTCAGGCGCAACTCCGGCGCGCCTTCGTCGCGCCCGCTGCGCTCGTCCGCTGCGCCGACACATAATGGACCGTTAAGTAGGGACGGAACTCGGGGGGTGTGGCGATGGTGACACTGGCCTCGCCTCACCCGAGCAGCCCAGCCCAAGATGGCGCCCCCGGCCGCTGAGAGCCCGCTGATGCGGTCAGCGCTCAGTCAGCTGCCGGTGCACTCAGGAGGAGTGAGCAGGTAAGCGTCCAGGGATCCGGGGAGAATAAGAACCAAAAATGTCCAAAGGTTAAAAGCGCGCCTCTGCGCTATGTGCAGCGGAGTGCTAGTTAAAATCAGCGTCTCTTCCTGTAAAGTTCGTATTGCAGCTTCCTCAGCTACAGGCGTGGACCCCCTGCCACAGGGTCAACCAGCCTGCTATAGCGGCTGTGCGGGCACTCTGTGCCAGAGTACCTGCTTGTGTTCTGAGAAGCGCTGGTAGTCTCCAATTAAAAGTGTTACATATCTCTTGAGAAGTGCAGGTACTCTCCCTCTCAAAATAAAAAAGTCTCGGTACTCAGAACCGGACAGTACCGGCCATTTAAAGCACTGGTTTTAATACAGCACTTAACACTTGCAATCAGCATTTTTAGGAGCGCCTGGATTTTGCAGAATCGGAGCAAATGGAAAAAAAGATACACGAGAGATGGAGATTTGCCAACGATCACACAATTCTGGGCTGAAGAAAAGACAGGATCAGATCCAAAATATTTTCTTTCAAAGGACAGCTATTTAGCCGATATACAATATAGCTAGCATCTAGGTGTGCCACATCTCTCCATGAGTTATTATAACATCATGTTTTCATCTCATTGGATTTTTGGTAGAAATCACGTCACCAAGGGCATTATTCCAAGCGGTCCAAATAGTATTACTAGTATTACCCTACCTTTGATTATTGTGTTAGTACTAGGATCAGCAGTCAGCAGGGTAGTAGTATGAAGTAGTATTTGATTTTGACTGATGGCGGTATCCTTAGGCAAAGAGGTTAGAGTAGGTCAGCACCGTGACAGCCATAGAGCAGCGCAAGTAACACGCAGTGAGTGCACACACACACGTGCACACACACACACACATTCAAATTATCACCCCATCACCCAAAATACATTCTCAACACAATTATTTTTGATTTCTAATCCTAAAGATCAGTAGCTCTAAAACTATTCGCTTACAAAAAATTATACTTTAGTTTGGTCAAAATTAGTAACTAGGCTACTTGCAAACACAAATCACAAGAGAGTAATACCAGCGTAACACAAAAACATAATTTAACAGGCATACAAATAAATTATTTTGATAAACTATTCTTGGTACTCTAGGACTGATTATTATATCAAGTGTACGGATGTATTCTCGGTTGACTATTGCTGTTTTTTCCATTTGTCTTTTATGGGAATTATGTTATTTTTTTCTCTTTATTGTATTCAGGTGGGAGGATGTTCTTAGTTTCAATGTACTTTCCACCAGTAATCAATTTATTTGCACATTCCTCACCTATTCTTGCATCGTTGCACAATTACTCTGAATAAGGGACCACTCATGATCTCTATTCATCCATTCAAATACTTCGAATGTGTCCAATCAAATACCTAGAATGTATCCAGTCAAATACCTAGAATGCGTCCAATCAAATCCCTAGAATGTATCCAATCAATTACCTAGAATGTATCCAATCAAACACCTAGAATGTATCTAGCTACTACTGAAATTCCTCCTTTTTTGAGCAACCTGCTGTATCCCTTTAAAGAAGCAGAAGTGACTTATCATGCCTAGAGACAACTTTAAATGTCCTGCCAGCTTCCTAAAATATAATATATAAAATACATACAGATTAACAAGCACAGGCTTTCAATCAGCCTTCATTATCCATTGGTCTAGTTAAGGGTCATTCAAATTTCACTTCCGCCTCTATCAGCATACAGCTTCAAGCACTTCAGCCAATAACTGTCTTAACTGAGAGTGATACCATTTACATGTCCACCTCATAAGTAGGCCACTTTGGTGACATGGCTGGAAGGCCAAACAATGCTTTTATTTATGCTTTCATTTCATGATTGTTATTTTTTTCTTACGGGTATCATTTAATTTTTTGCCAACTAATACATGTCACGCATAGTTGGCAGCATGTTTTCTATTCATCACTCATTCAATGCCTCTTGCATAGGTCTGTAAAATAAAAAGAAATAGAAAACCTAAGTCAAGATCAGACTTACTTGCTTTGCGTATGCTTGTTTACACAAATAACTGAGGAAATGCAGTGATGCAGCATAGTGGGTGCCATGCAGCATATTGAAAATATTTTAATCGTTAACCGTGCTAGCATAGAATGTGTATTCGGAGGGAGCTCTGGCTGTATTTAGGGATTGGAGGGAGGGTAAGTGATCTTAGTGATACAGAGCACATCAGCGTTCAACCACCCCCTGTGATTTTGCTGCAACTATGCAAAATACTTTTCACACACTAGGCTAATAATAACCAGACCGCTCTTGCTTCCTCTTTCTCAATCTCAAGTGATTCCGAGCCGTCTTGTGTTTGAAGCTATAGCCCTTCTAGTTTAGGCCATGGCTATTTGCATTCTTCCTTTAACCTCTTTGAAAGTGGTCTTCTGGAAATGAAAACAAAAATCAAGATTAGGTTTCACACACGCATCAGACAAAAAAAATATTTTTCCTCATTTGGAAAATTTATTCTGGTGGCCTTAGAGACCATCTTCCAACATTTTCTCTTCGACATAGTCTCATTTGCATACAGCAGGAGGACAGGCACCAAAGAAAGTCCACAGCCGACAGTCTTCTCTCAACGATATTTAATAACTATTATAAGCGCAAGACCAATTTTATTTATATATAAGTGATACGTTTGCCGACAAACGTCCTTATGATAATTCACATATGGATCCCGAGAAGAAAATCCCACTACACTATTAATATATTAATGAAATCAAATTTGTTTAGGATTGTTCAAACAAATTTTGTTGCAGCATTAATATCCCCAAAAAGTTTTCATTAAAAACGAGGATAAGATTTGCATTCAAATGTTCGCATACTTTGGGTATAAAATAAAAACCAGATTCACAATGTTGCCCTTTGAATTTACACAGTTACAATATACTGAATGTATATATAGATTTTAATAGCCTCTCTCAATAAAGGTCACTGGTAAAAATCATATAATTATCTGAGCTCAAAAGACTCTTGGTTTTTTTTCTCCATTGGGATGCAGTTTTTATCAAATCCCTTAAGGCTGATATAAAAATGTATTTACTCTTAGTTCGGTCTTACATATTCCAAGATCAAAAGAAATTACAGAATTAAAATCAGTAGACGTGAAACTAATTTCTAAGATGATTCTAAAACTGGTTACGGAATCTATGAGGATTCACCGCCTCTGAACTCACAAGAACATCAACCTCTGACTGAAAAAAAATGCCTTTTTTGTAAGGAATTGAAAAAGATTGCATGTCCTGCACCTTAGCTGCAAAGACTGGAAACCAAGTTCGATGATGGGTCCCTGAACAACTGTACCAGGAGGGAGTGACAATACAGGTAATCCTTGTACTAGGGTAGAACATATGATCAATGAACCCACTGACATCAACCCATTGTGTATTTAGACCCCTTGACGGTGGTTAATTTGTTAGAACCCAAGAACCTGCCCTGTTGCTTCTTTGATTTCCCCAAGACCAAAGTATGTGTTTTAGATGCATTACTGTATTAGCAGAACAATATACGTTCAGTAGGTCCATTTACCAATCTAGTCAAACTTTGGATTTACTGAGAGTTACAGGATCACCGGCGTATAAAAGAATATTAGAGGCTGAATACTTACTCAAGGGGAACAAGAACTTAAGTGCTAAAGGAAAATTGTGAAGAAGCAGCAAGACAAGCAGGGGCGCCAAACATACCTTTACTCCTTAAACAATAACTATATGGGAGGCCAACGTTCCCTGGCTGTCCAGTTAGAGCCCATGTGAAGTAGGCTAAATATATATAGCAATTCCACTATACTTGCAGCTTATAGCATTGCGAATGCTTGTAGCTTGCTCCATTACAGGTTAGGTCCTCTCTATCAAATAATATACGCAAGTTAGAAAAGTAGATGTAGATTTTGCTCTGATCTGCCACCGTCGACTTCTGGGCCTTGCACCTTAGGGAAAACACATAGACAAAGGGCTTATCCAGTTTGTTATAAGGGCATGAAGTTGTCAGTACTCCATTCATCTTGGTAACTTGAGAGGATTTGTACAAATAACTTTCTGCCAACATCAAAAAGGGGATCAGATGGTATGCACTAGTATTTGTCGTATCGTCTTCATAAAGGCAGGACTTACAAATGTTCCAGGACAGGTTGACAGTAAAAGGCCTGTAGTTTAGGCCACCAATGTTGATTTTGCACAGCACTCGGGACATCGACGGGCCTTGGCTAAAACATTTCTTGAGGACTCCTTTTATCACAGGGGATACAATTCTAAGGACAGACTTCAGGATGAACTTGTAAGATTCATGAGAATATTCTGTCCCCCGATAGGTCTAGGTTTCTGATGATCTATCAAGGTTATCCTATCCAGGAAGTTTGCCCTGTATTTAATTCTAGGTTCAGCAACTGAATCACAGATCATTCTTGTGGAATGTGAAGGTCACCTGTATGGTGTACAGTCATGTTTCCTCCACTGAGTGACCCACAGCATGTATGTGGTATCCTAATGTATTTATTGTGGCAAAAGCCACACTATAATGTTTACCAACTATAACTAGGCATTATCTTGTCCCTTGACATGTGTGTGTTCTAGGCCTGTCCTCTGGCTTAGAGGGGCACATCAAGTGTGCCCCCATTTCACATCCAGTGGACTAATATTGCTTGCATTTGCTTAGCAAATAGAGTTGTGGTGGCATTGAACTGATATTTGTGAATTCATAGTCGTGACCACACCTTTTCATCTTGGTCACTGAAGTGAAACTTACTGGTCTAGTTGTTTAAAATTCTGCTTGTATATTCTAAACCAGTTCATTTTTTATTTCGAAAACGTTTTATTGCGTTTTATTGTCCCAAAGAACACAATGCAGCACAAGATCATATGAGAGGTTACCATAGAACTGAGTAACACTGTCAGAACTGTAACAGCATTTTGATTGTAGGTTTATGAATATATGTCTACCATTAGTATCTCATATAACATGGTACATGTACAAGGGGTGGGGCGGGGAGAATAAAGGGAGAAGAGCATAGGGATCTGAGTAATTGGCAATCAGGAATGAAAAAGGATTGTACATGGAGTCTCTTGATATACTTTAGGGTGATTTAAGTTTGGACAACAAAAGACAAGAAGACTTTATGTTAAATTAAAGATTATGTATTTTATTTTTATTATTCTTTTTTTCCTCAGAGTTTTATATAGCGCAAACTTTCCCCGAAGGTATCAGAGCGCTTTACATGATCACCAGTTGCGTTACAGACGGACACATCCTTTTTTTTGATTTGCCCAGAATCATAAGATGTTGAGCGTCCCTGTCGAGTCTCGAACCTGGTTCCCCAGCGTCGGGGTTGATCGTTGTAGCAGTAAGGCCACATCCTCTCCTCTCTGTATAAGGGTATTATACATTTTCCAATTCACAAGGATTGTTTTAATGCCCACTGCAAGCAAAATGTCTACGATGAGACAATTCCAAGATGACAGTGATTTTAGTGTTTTGGAGTGGAATGTTGCATGTATACCTGGGAAGATCATGGAATGTGGAACAAGATAATGCAATTTGTTTGCTGAATATGTTTGTGAGTATCACTTGAATAGATAGCCAGAAGGGAGGAATGTGTTTGCAGTAAAATAACAAACGTTTCTAGATCACCTTTGCTTTCAATGCCAACAAGCAGCTGAGGAAAAGAGATCATGTTTATGCAGCAGTTCCAGAGCCCAGAATGCTCTCTATGTTGTCCTTAGCTTGCATTGTATGATGAGAGGCAAAACGTTATGTAATAGCATTGATTTCCATATATCCGGCCAATGTGATGGTGGTAGGGGGTCTATATTGTGCTTGATGCATCCCATGTTTTTTGCATCTCATCCATTAAAGCAGGAGAGGATTTCTTAAGGTTTTTTTTTTTTACACTATGGAGACTTTATGATTTTTAGATATTAAGGTATGGAGGAAGTTGAGACAGTCTGCTTTATGTGGTTTCTTAAAACCCGTAAGAGCACATTTGAGAGGCATTTACTACAATATGCTAAACTTAAAAATATTTTGAAAGTGATATGAACTTCTGGGGGTGCCCCAGTCATTGACCACATAACAGATCATGTTGTAGAAGGTCCCTGGGTGACATTTGATGTCTAGACTACACAGAGTCCTGTGGTCCAACAGGAAACTGCTGTTGTTGAATGCCCACAGCAGAAGTTAGGAGGACCAGAAGGATCAGGATTAAGAGATTGCTTGTGTCAAAGATATCTTGAGCCAAACCAGATTCAAAGTTGATCCATTTTTATTTCCACATCATACCTATTGCACTCTATTGTAACTACATAAAATCTACACTACTAGATCCTGTGCCTGCCTTAGATGCGGAGAGGAGGAGACATGGTTTCTGTATATGACTTGTTCATGCAGGACCTCATGGACTATTTTAGAGGGGTGGCCCAGAGGATCAGAAGGGTACCAAGGATTGAATTATAGGAATAAGTATTAGAATGTTTGTTCAGAGCTATTCCCATTGCCAAAAAATGTTGGATTCAATATAAATTCACTACATTGGCTCTTGTACTAGGTAAGCGCAGACTGGCGATACACTGGCTTTCCCCCGTGCTCCCTTAAACACATCCTAGGTACAAGATGTGATGGAGGGGGCCAGAGTGTAGTCCCGGAGAATAAGAAAAGTCGAGAAAGATGAAAATCTGGCGGAGGATTTGGAGATCTGATCTGGGATGACCGATTTCATGATCATGACTTCAGAGGGAGCAAATGTGTAATTATAGAATGTGTCACGAATGGCATGGCCTAGATATAGTCAGAAAAACAGAAATAATTGCACTGTTTGAGGAAATTGAAGCTATTGTTGGACCTGTGTTTTTAATTTTAGCTCTAAAAATTGTTTCACTGTATTGTACACTTAAATCACCTGATCACACTTATTCACTTGTGCACTTTGTTTTTTGATATTCTATATTGTGCGGACAACCGAACTTTTAATGGTTAAAAAATAACTTTTGCAAAGGGATTGATGAATAACAACTTTGCTTCTTTGATATAAAAAATGTGTGGTGTGTGAATTTCTTATATAAATAATTCCATGTATAACAAAGCAAGAAATGTTATAGGAGTATACATTGTGTAACAAAGAAATTGACTATTATCCGACAGAACCAAATTTTATATAATATTGATTGCCCAGGTTCTGAGGGTTACTGGGTTACCCCATTACAAGTAATAGATATAGTCATGGCATAGACGCCATTGCTGGATATATACATATCATAGCAATTGTGGCGGGTATTAGAGCCAAGGTGGATATTGTACATGTCAATAGTATAATAAGGCTAAACAATGTAATGCTGAATATATAAGATCGGAATGTGTGTTCTGTTTATTCGCTTTATTCCCCCAGGTTACCCTGTGAAGATAAAAAGAATAAAGGATCTTTAAAAAATCCCATCATAACTGTTTAAGAAGATATTTTTTCTTGTGATTTTGACTTTATGAGTTAGTGAGTGCTGATCAAATCTTAGCAAATTGTTTATGTGAATTTTATTCACGGTTAAGAAACTATGAGGTCTTGTTCCTTTTGATCTTTGCACCACATAAAAATTGTTTCCCATTGGAACAATAAGTGCGGTAACGTATCCAAGGCCTCTTTCGTAAATTGTTTGCTTTATTCCCCATGTTTCTGGTTTGGGGACAACTGAATATTATTCAGGTGAACAATAAAGAAATATTTAAAAAATACAAACAGTTCTAGAAATTAAGCTTGTGAAATCAGACAACATGAAGGAATATGTGTAATCTCAAACACAATCACAATCTTCCAAAATAGATTTCAAATATTAGCATGGCCCGATACCCTGCTATGCCACTTTAAAAAACTCTTACTCTCACTAGCAGTGGAGGAACCAGTCTCTAGATATACCTTTGTCACTTAGGATGACAAGCAAGAACACAAGGAAGTGATGAATGGAATGTTTGAAATAATCCACTGTAGGCATGCAAAATCAATTTACATCACCACAATTGTGCAAAGCCTCAAATTGAACACAACTGACTAAAAGCTTTTCCTTCTGCACATCATGAGGTGCTCTGATGGGAATTTCCATGCTTACTCAATAAGCAGCAAGGTAGGATTGAGCAATGATGATATTTCATAAGACCATTTGTGCAAAAGCAGTCTCTTTATTGTCAATTAGCCCGAGGTTGGTGCAAGAAGCTTGTTGAGCAAATACTGTTTTATCAATGGTTCCTCTTCACTCAGAGCACATCCACTTACATGTCTCAAAAGTTCTGACCAGAGACCAGTGAATGCAGCTATTTTAAAGCACCATTTTTAGGCCGGAACTTTAGTCAACGTTAGTCTTTGTTGAAAGACCTATTGCACACAATAAGAACAATAGTTACTTACCTGTAATCTGTGGTTCTCCAGTATTGGTGTCTTTCATAGATTCACATGCCTGAATCATTCCCAGACGTTGGAGTGGGAGTCCCCTCCCACTTCGACGACGGGGAATATTCAAGCATGTGAATCTATGAAAGACACCCCTAATACTGGAGAAGAACATAAGTTACTTACCTGTAATCAGTGGTTCTCCAGTATTGGTGTCTTTCATAGATTCACATGCCTGAATCATTCCCCGACGTTGGAGTGGGAGTCCCCTCCCACTTCGACGACGGGGAATATTCAAGCATGTGAATCTATGAAAGACACCCCTAATACTGGAGAAGAACATAAGTTACTTACCTGTAAACTGTGGTTCTCCAGTATTGGTGTCTTTCATAGATTTTCATGCTTGAATATTCCCAGTCGTCGAAGTGGGAGGGGACTCCCACTCCGACGACGGGGAATGATTCAGGCATGTGAATCTATGAAAGACACCCTAATACTGGAGAACAATACTTACACCATTGCATATCAATGGTTGGGTTTCTTGTCAATCTCGCCAGCTTCTTAAGCTTGCATTTCCTTCCTCTTCTTGTGCTTGTCTCCCACTTTAAAGAACAATAGTTTCTTTACCATCTTTTTGATTGGTTGTCTTGTAGTTTTCCACTACTTACATTCACTTAACTATTTTATTTCTTTCAACAACCCATAGAGGCGTAGGTGTTTTCCTTTCTCTAATCCCTCCTCTATGTGCTGTTTCCCCCTTCACAATCCCATCACCCTGCCCTGGTTGTAGCCGGTTCACCCTTCTGTGTCTCTCTTATCAGTTTTCCATGTCCTAACTACTCATTCCCTTCCGCGTTGGTGGTTCAAACTTTTTCTTTTCGTTAACGCTGCATACCATTTACTGTTTACATGTTGTCATCTTTCCCCATAAACGCCTAATATTTATATATTTTATTACTAAACAGGCAGTCACAATTGCAGTAACCCTGCAATTCAAATGGGCTGGATTTAAATGGTGCAGCAGATGTAGTGACACCGGGACCAAAAGCTCTAGGCACACCTCTAAACACCTAATATTGCTATATTTTACTACTATACAGGCAGTAACAAATGCCGTTTCCTTGCAGGCAATAAGGTCATGATTGGAATGGTGAAGCGGGTGCAGAGGCAGTGGCGCTGGGGCCAACAGTTGTCATAACTCCTCTAAACACGAAATATTGCTACATTTTACTATTAAACAGGTGGTCACAAATGCAGTTATCTTGCAGGCACTATGGTCAACTTTTGAATGGTGCATCAGATTCAGCAGCACCGGCCCCAAACGCTGTACGCACTCCTCTAAAAACCTAATATTGCTGTATTTTACTACTAAACAGGCAGTCACAATTGCAGCTACCTTGCAATTAAAAGGGGCACGATTTGAATGATTTAGCAGGTGCAGTGGCACCATTGTCATAAGCTCTGGGTACCCCAATAAACACAGATTATTACTACATTTTACTACTAAACCGAAAGTCACAAGTGCAGTTATCTAGCAGGCACTAGGGTCATGATTATTCAAAATGAACAAAAATCCTAGGCAACTCTACATTACTGAACTGTCAAATTCATCATAACAAGACTTGGGGCATTCGGTGCAAAGACCAGAGGAACAAATATTATCAAGTTGAATACATTTATTATTTACAAATACATAATATTTCATATATACTCGAAAAATAGCCAGTGCATCATCTAAAAACATCTATAGTATTTCACTTCATTGTTGTTTCAACCATACAATCACTCATACCCTCTCAGTCATCCACAGCATACACCCAATCAACAATGTTAAACAAGGTTTCTCAATGACCAACTAGTTCAATCGATACAGATAGTTTTTTCGCTATTTGACAAATATAGTTATAAATAAAATGTTGCAAACAGTGGTTCCTATACAGTACATTTATCTCTTTTACAGTGTATTTCTCAAACAATGGCCACTATGCACTGTATTTTTCTCCTGTGTGTTTCGGCTGGAGGCCTTCTTCAGGATACCATTAGTTATAAAACATATGCTCGATCTAATAATGGCCTATAGCTATATAGGAATCTATGACTACTCCATATGTATGACAGCCTCACGATAGTTCATACCTTCCACGTTATGCCAACTAGATCTTACAGAATGTATTTGAAGAAATACAAACGTCAAATACGGTTAATAGAAAACCCAGAATTCTGTTTCAGTGACTATGTTTTTTCAGGATGTAACTAAGTCCGGTAGTATAATGTCTTGCTCTTCAAAAGCAGCACGCCAACATGTTATGCGGGCAGATATTCGCCTTTCGGGCCGACGAAGAGAATCCCACGAGTGTAATGCATCTCATTGAGGTCAAGCAGCAAACAACTAGGGTCATGATTACAATGATGCAGCAGGTGCAGTGACACCAGGACAAAAAGCTCCAGGCACATCACTGAACACCTAATAATGCTATATTTTACTACTAAACAGGTATTCACAAGTGCAGTTACCTTGCAGGCTATAGCAGCATGATTGAAATTGTGCAGCAGGTGCAGTGGCACCGGGCCAACAGTTGTCATAACTCCTCTAAACACAAAATATTGCTACATTTTACTACTAAACAGACAGTCACAAATGCAGTTATAGAACTAGGCTCATGATTTGAAAAGAGCAGCAGGTGCAGTTACATTAGGACCCAAAGCTCTAGGAACCCCTCTATACACCCACATTTTGTTATATTTTACTACTAAACAGTTGCAAGTGCATTTACCTTGAAGGCATTAGGGTCATGTTTTGAATGGTGCATCAGGGGCGGTGGCACCAGGGCCAAAAGTTGCCAGAACTCCTCTAAACGCAATCCGCCCGCCATCCGCACCTATATTCCCCGCCCCCCGCCATATTAGGATGGCAGTGGGGACCGCGGCGGGCGAAAAGACTGTACGTCGCTTTTTCGCCCCGGTCGCAAGGTGACCGGGGCAGAAAAGGTTTAATATGGTGGCGGTGTCTATGAGACACCGCCAGCCATATTATGATGGGCTGCTTTGGATGCCTTTCCGTGGTGGCAAAGGCATGCGGTCTTCACTCTTGGGGCCCCCTGCGTGCCCCCAGAGTGAATGAGAAGTGGGGGGTGCACACGGGGGTACCCCCCTGCATTTGCATAGACAAAGCGGCAGGCACCACGCGGTGCCTGCCGCTTAGTCTATGCAAATGCATTAATGCATTTTTAGCATTGTGGCGGGCAGTGCTGAGAGCACCGCCCGCCACAATGCTAAAAATGCAGGATGCGCCCGCCACTGTGGCGGGCACATCCTAATACCCCCCACGGGACCCCCGCCCTTATGGCGGGGGTCCTAATCCCCGTGAGGATGGCGGGCGGGCAAAGTCCGCCCGCCATCCTAATGAGCCCCTTAATATTTCTAGATTTTACTACTAAACAGGCAGACACAAGTACAGTTATCTTGCATGTATTGTGGTCATGATTGTAATTGTGCAGCAGGTACAGTGGCACTGGACCCAACAGTTGAGGAACTTTTTTTCATACCTTAAGGCTGCACAGCGTTTAACTCTGTATTAGTGTGTGAAACGTCTAACTAATTTTTACAATCTTTAGGATATTGTTCCGCTAATAAAATTGATTTTTTTCTGTCATGTCTGTCGCTAAAAAAGTAACTTTTTTTGTGTCATGGGTTTGTTGTTGGTGTATTATGTAGTGTAAACCCGAAGAAAGTGATTGCAGTGCTTTGCATGAGCAGGCTCTGTGGTACTCTGAAGGGATGTTTTAACCTTCTTTCACCCTTGGAACAGTTTCTGTATAACATTACAGAGTCAGACAACTGCCACAGAGTCTTGGATTGTAAACATGGTCATGTGCCTGTTCTAAAAGTATTCCTCAAGTTTTGTGATTGCAGCCTGTTCCTTCTACTGGCTGGGAAGAGAGGTGTTTTGTCAAAGCTTGTCTTTGTGAGCAAGTGTGTTTGGTGAGTGTATGGGATTTGTGTTGGTGTTATTTTTTCGGACGGTATCCATTAGTTTGGAATACATTAAAAATGTAACCTGCCTTTTTTCGGTCTGGCCTTTACTGTGCAGATTGTATTGTTCTAGCACCAAAAACATGTTATATCGTTAGCTGTATTTTCCGTTGGCCATCTGAATAAGCAACGTGGTAATTGAGCGATACTCTGTAAACAAGAAGGAGTTATTAGCGAAGAGTGAGAATTTTGGCGTTCAACTTTCTGTGGATGTAAAATGCATTCATATATATTTGCATACTTTTAACATGTGGTAGTTTAGCTTAGTAAGTGCTAAAAAAAGAGTTTGAGCTGTCCAAAGTAATTTAAATAGCCTTCTGTATTTTCGGTCTTATACAATATAAAGAACATCAACTGTACATTCTTAAGACAGGCAAACGATTTGTCTACTGAAGCTCGCTTTACACCTGGTATGTTTGGTTAATAGTTGCTAAAAAGAGTTTGAGCTGTTCAAAGTAATTTAAACAGCCTCCTGTATTTTATTTGTTATATAAAGAACACCAGCTGTACCAACTGCACATTCTTAAAATAGGCAAAGTGCAATTATCTAGCAGGCACTAGGGTCATGATTTCAATAGTGCAGCACGTGCAGTGACACCGGGACTTATTATAGAATGTCATGGGAAAAAAATGCAGAATTTGTTACAACATACAAACTTCAAAGTATATAGCCCAATAATTAAGAAATGTCAGTGTGTACTGTTTAAATAAATAACATTTGTAAACCATAAGTAAACACATTGTCAATGACAATGAAAGTGCAAATATTCACTATATGCTTGTTGTTGTTTCAGAGTTTATGTTCATGTTTACGTTTTTTCGCAATAATAAAAGAAATGTGCAGTACAAAATTGGTAAATCTTTGTGAGACAAATCTGTAATAAAAAAAGCTTGCCCATCTCAATAAAACAATAATTTCACTTTAGTGTGTTTATTTCACTTACATTGCACAGCTGCTCATTTGAAAGATTTAAAGTTAATTTTATATTTTTATCTTAATGGACAATAACCAAACAACACCTTTTCGCCTAGTTTTCGTAATCTTATTTTCTCGGATTTGCAAAAACAGAGCTACACCGTGCTTGTTCTGAATGTGCCTTCTTGCACTTCTATATATATATATCTATACTACTATTATAAAGGAAGAACTTTGAGGCTTTGAGGCGGGTAAACTCGGGAACCACAGCGCCAATTCACACACCCGATACATCTTTGTAATCCTCAGGGTGTGGAGATGGACATAGGCTATATAAAGTAAAAAAATACGTTATATTTAAAAAAAATTACATTAAAAAAGTAGTCCCTGAGAAGTAGCGCCGGCCGCGACCTGCGTGCTCACGTCAGGAGCGCGAGGAGGAGCGGCGGACATGGCGCAGGGGAGGAGCGGTGACGAGCGGCCGGTGAGGAGCAGCGGACCGGGCGGACATGGCGCGAGGGAGGAGCGGTGACGAGCGGCCGGTGAGGAACAGCGGACCGGCAGGAAGAGAGGTGAGTGGCGGAGCGGTGATCTGAGGAGCGGCGGCTGAGGTAAGGCTCCGGGGGACAAGGTCGGGGCAGGCGGGCGACTCAGAGCGCCTCAACACGGACAATGTCGGGGCAGGCGGGGGTCGGGGCATGCGGGGGACGGGGACTTACAGCAAAACAGAAGGGTTGATTTTAGATCTGGCATGGACATTTATGCAGAGCGCCTCAACACTGGGCCTTTGTGATATTTTCGTTATACTGCCATAATTGTGTACTTTTCAGCATTTCACGAGGTAAGGCTCCGGGGGACAATGTCGGGGCGGGCGGGGGTCGGGGCAGGCGGGGGACAGGGCGGGCGGGGGCCCAAAATGATGGACAATGTCGGGGCAGGCGGGGGTCGGGGAAGCCGGATTGCTAGAAACAGCGGACACGAGCGTGGGCAGAAGCAACAAAACGGGAGCAAGGAAACACTGTAAGTACGCTCTGCTGCTCCCCGCCGCTCTGCTGCGCCTCTCCTGCTGCGATGCGGCCCCCAGCCCCCTTCTGCCCCAGGCAACGCCGGGGCGGGCTGCTAGTATATATATATTTTAATTTTCTACTCCAAGATAAGTGTCCGCCATCATGCAATTGTATATTAAATAAATGTCACAATGGCCACCGCATCATGACAGATGCTCAAGCATACATGGTTATGCACTGATGTGCATATGTTCTCAGACTGGGTCCAATATGGCCACCATATGATATATAGACGTGGATGCTTAGTGAAGCATGTATATGTGTATATATATATATATATATATATATATATATATATATATATATATATATATATATAAGTCAGAATCTGATTTTCTCTCCATTTCTTTTGTTGTTTTGGCTGATGCAGTTTACTATACACAAGCATTTGGCACAGGCAAAAGGTTGACACTCGCATGTAGCGAAGGAAGCTGGTGAAACGCTTTGAAATCTAGCTGTGTGGCTGTGTGAATGACATAACGATTTACATTGCCCATTAGATAATTTTACTTGCACCTGGAATAGCGCGCACTAAACGATTTTAGCTTTAGTTAGCGTGACATTTTTTGCTGAACACTGCGCCGATTGATTTTAAAAATTTGCACTGTGTTGAAATATAAAATGTAACATTTGAAATACTGCTTCACTCACCCCCACTTCACTCCTGCAGCCCCGTTTCCACCGCAAGCGCTAGGCTTGTTTGAGTGGAGGGCGCAGGGAGGCTCCTTCTTCCGGCTCCCAGGCCGAGGAGGACACCGATTGGCTGAGTGGATAGAGGCGGAGCTCACGAGCCCGTCCTCTACAAAAGCCCATGGAATTCTAGCAGTCTCCCTGATGACACTCGCATGTAGCGAAGGAAGCTGGTAAAACGCTTTGAAATCTAGCTGTGTGGCTGTGTGAATGACATAACGATTTACATTGCCCATTAGATAATTTTACTTGCACCTGGAATAGCGCGCACTAAACGATTTTAGCTTTAGTTAGCGTGACATATTTTTTGCTGAACACTGCACCGATTGATTTTAAAAATTTGCACTGTGTTGAAATATAAAATGTAACATTTGAAATACTGCTTCACTCACCCCCACTCCACTCCTGCAGCCCCGTTTCCACCGCAAGCGCTCGGCTTGTTTGAGTGGAGGGCGCAGGGAGGCTCCTTCTTCCGGCTCCCAGGCCGAGGAGGACACCGATTGGCTGAGTGGATAGAGGCGGAGCTCACGAGCCCGTCCTCTACAAAAGCCAGACGCTCTCTATGACGCGCAGCGAATACGCGCTGCGACCGCGCCATAGCCGCGCCAAAGACAAGCCTAAGACCAGCCCGTCTGGGCCCGTCCGGGACAGTACGGGGCATGGGGCACGGATTAACACCCTATCGGTGCGCCAACATACAGGTATGAGCGCTGCATATCTCAAAATCCTGCGCCCTATAAAACACGATGACTGCAGTATGCTATTGCCCTCACTCACTAGTTGTACAGCTTGCCAAAACTGTAACCGGACTTTAACCAATTTTCAGCCCCATCCAGACCCCAAACCTGGCAAGCCTATACCTATACCGCGAGCAAAACCTGAGACCCGTGATTTCTCCTTCTATAGCGTGAACTGCAAGTCCCTACCGCAGCACAAACTAGATATATTTAATCTTCTACTCGATAACCAACCCAGCGCCCTCTTTCTCACTGAAACATGGCTGCATGAGAGCGCAGGCCCTGACATAGCAACTGCCCTCCCCCCTGATTATGCTATAGTCAGGAGAGATAGAGAAGGTCACATTGGAGGAGGAGTTGCTATCATTTTCAATCGAGAATTTACTTGCACACTAGAACCCATCCACATCCCTGACTGTGAAGCAGCCTCGTTTAAAATCACCCTTAAACCTAATTTTACGGCCTCGGGCATCCTAATCTACAGGCCCCCCGGGTATGCCAACTCCTGGGCCGCTAATCTGGCGAACTACATCTCTCCCTTCCACCTCGCCTCTAAAGACTTCTCCCTCCTGGGAGACCTCAATCTGCACTTTGACGACCCCTCAAATACGGCTTGCGCTAATTTGCTCGATGATCTAGCAGCTCTGAATTTAACACTACTTAACTCTGGACCTACTCACAAGGCGGGGCATTTGCTAGATCCCATTTTCACAAATATTCCTGAACTCAGCTGGAGCGATACTATCCCAATCTGTTGGTCAGACCACCATCTCGTCCACTTCTGTCTGCAATTACCAACACCTCCTAAAACAAACGCCGCCTGGCCTATATCCACAATAAGAAACTGGAAACTCCTTGACGTTGGGAAACTTAACGACATTCTAGAAATGCATTCGCCAAGCAAAGGCACTGACATGGAAAGTATTGCTCGGGCCACACACTCCTGGATAGAAAACGCCGTTGAAAAATGTCTCCCCCTTTCTCGAGTAAAAAGTAATATTCATCGGACCCCAGCTCCTTGGTTTAATGAGTCCCTGAAAACCATTAAATCCAAATGCAAAAACCTCGAGAGGAAATGGCGGAAAGACTACGCCCACGACAAAAAAGCCATATACCACAAAGCTAGAAACTAATATCATTCAGCCTGTATCAAAGCCCGAGCCCTTTTTGTAGCCAATACCATCAATACCGCGTCAAACAAAGCAAAAATGCTATTTAACACGGTAAAAGACCTTGCTGGGGAGAAAACGGTTGCACTAGCTTGCCCACTTAATAAAAAACAATGCCAAGATCGCGCTTCCTTTTTCAATGAGAAAATTGAAAACATCATCTCAGGTATCAGGAACAATCTCCCTATCCCAGACCCCGCTGATACAGCCCCCCTCTGGTCGAATGACATCAACATCATTGAATCCTGGCCTTCCTTTACCCTGGAATCACTCATCTCCACCCTCAAAACTGTTAAATCGGGTTCCCCAAGGGACCCAGCTCCGGTCCATGCTCTTAAAAAACTGGATGTTCCTTCCTTGACCATTATTGCAGAAACTATAAATTCCTCCCTCCAGCTCTCCACAGTGCCTGCAATGTGGAAACACGCTATGGTCAGCCCACTTCTAAAAAAAAAACACTGCCGACCCGAAACTCCTTGAGAATTACCGACCCATCTCGCTCCTCCCCATCTTTTCTAAACTACTGGAAAGACATATTCACTCTGCCCTCACCATCTTTACTGAAGCAAATTGCCTTCTCCATCCATCACAGTCGGGTTTCAGAGCCGGTTTCTCCACGGAAACAGCCCTGCTAGTAGTCACCGAAAACATCAGGAAACTCCTAGATGATGGTCAGACAGTCGCACTCATTCTATTAGACCTGAGTGCGGCGTTCGACACCATCTCCCATTCCACACTTCTGACCAGACTGGGGAAATATGGCATCAGGGGGGATGCGCTAAAATGGATTGAGTCTTTCTTGTCACAGAGAACTTTTCAAATTACATCCTCAGTAGCCTGCTCTGACACGGTTAGCGCCCCCCACGGAGTACCACAAGGCTCCATCCTGAGCCCTCTGCTCTTTAATCTCTATCTCCGGCCCCTGGCCGACATAGCGGATGAATCAGGGCTCACCCTCATGACATACGCTGATGACTCTCAAATCATCTTCTCCTTGTCAGAGTCTAACCCCTGTGCCCATCCCGTCTTAAACAAGGTCTCCACAACATCTTCAGCTGGATGTCCACAAACCAGCTAAAGCTGAACGGAAACAAGACGGAAATCCTCCTCCTGGGGAAAAATAAAGATCTCTGGAACACAACTCACTGGCCACCTGAGCTTGGTTCCATCCCCACACCCACAACCCAAGTAAGAAATCTGGGGGTTACCATTGACAACACCCTGTCCATGAAGCAACAGGCTAACAAAGTGGTTGGACTCTGCTTCACGATCCTGAAATGGTTAAAAAAGATCCTTTGGATGCTACCCCCAGACATGCAAAAGACCGTAGTCAACGCACTTATTACATCTCGTCTTGACTACGGCAATATCCTACACTTGGGTTCAAACAAAGCTGTCATAAACCGCTTACAACTGGTCCAGAACTCAGCGGCAAGACTACTTTGCAACATCCCAAAAACCTCCAGTGTGTCCAACCACCTGAAAGACCTACATTGGCTCAGGGTGGAGAGCCGCATACGGTTCAAGGCCATGAGCTATATGTTTAGGATCAAAGCCGGTACCGCCCCTAAATATTTACAAACCCTGGCAACCCCTTACATCCCGACAAGAGTACTACGTTCTCAACATACTGCAAACTTTTCCATCCCGAAGTTCAGGCTAGCGAGAATGGGAGGAAGATCTTTCGCTGTCCTAGGGCCCACACTCTGGAACAAACTCCCTATTCACATCCGCAAAGAAACCAGTTATGTCACTTTCAGGAAGCATTTAAAGACCTGGCTTTTCCAGAAATAATCCATCAGTCACAAATCCCAAGCATCCTTAATCGCTTCATTTCTGTCATCGGCGCCGGGAAACCCTTGTTGGGTAGCTGCGCGCCATACAAATGTAAAAATAAATAAAAATAAAATAATGCCTTTGAAATGTGTAACCTTTGCCAATGCTTATTCCTTAGGGCTCTAGTATTGTTCTGAGGATGATGATGCTTTGAATAGCGGTGGAATGGATACAGAAGTTCACTGAGTGAGGAGTATGGTAGATAGGGAGCTAGGATTAGTACCAAAATCTTGTAGAGGTGCCTGCCAATGCCACAGACGTGTTCTGCAACCAGCCTGCTGAAGATTGTGCTATTCCCATTGTTAAATAAAAAGAAGGTGCGTTTTACCTATATTTGCTAAGGATGGACCCTCCTCTGATTGTGCCTGTGATATGGCAGCTATGAACCATGCAGTTTTCAGCAGTATGGATCTGCTCAATTAAGATATTAGTACATTCAAGAACCTGTTGGGTCCCTAGGGGATTAAAGTCACAAGATCTGTTTAGATACCCGAATCAAGCCCTTTAAAGCCCGAACCATACTGAAGGTTTCACAAGGTAGATTAAACTTTAAAACCTGCCTACCCAATACTTCAGGTAACAACATTGCTCACAAGTAAAAATTTGGGAAAGCAGATTTAGGAGTCCCATAATCTCAAATTCAAAATTCAAGAATTTGAGTATTGATGGCTCTCTATTTACTTTAAAATTCAATTTATATAAGTTTTGTATGTTCATTTCTATCCAATTTCAGTTCTCAGGATGTGCTGAATGCACAACTTTTCAGGCCCACCAATCAGAAAGGAACAGCAGTTTCATATTGCACCCCAGTCCTTTTATATGTGTTTCCAACAAAGTGTTTGTAAGTAACAGGACAACACTGTTTACTGCCAGACAACAAGCTGACCACTCCTGTAACTTAGAAACCACAACATCCACTTTTCGGAGCGTGAGAAGCTTATAGCAATGCACTGCTGTCGGCAGTGTGGGAGGACAACTCTGATGGAATTTGTGTTAGCAGACCCTCAGAAATTCGAAGAGCCCTATATTGTCTGCTGTACATACTGTAGGGCCATCTGCCACATTCCAGCCTAACATGTGAAATAGATCTGATGACATGAGACCAGTGGCAACCAAGAGTAGGGATGCCCATCATGGTTCTTCAGCAAAGCTGGTCTATGGGCAGGCTTTGAGGTACATCAATGCTTGATCTCTGATGGCCCAAGTGTTTCTGACAGGCTCCCACTAATGAGAGGGATTTGGCTTCCTGAATGGAGGGTAATCATTCCTTCAAGCTTTGTCTTTTGTGGCAACCCAGGTGTTTAAGTGCTGTTGCTTTGGGATTCTTTATCGTGGTTTAGGTTAGCTTGATACAATATTATGCTCTTTATAATAATGTTACAAAACAAAGTTTACAGATTGTTTACTTCGAAATATAAACACGATGAAATGCTATGAGGATACATACATTTCTGCAGCCGCGTAAAGCAAAATGATGGAACCCCACTAAAAATAATATAAGTCTCCCATATCTCATATATATTCATTCACCTTGGGACGAATAAGGGCCCGAGAAGTAATGGCGGACCCATGGAGGTTGGCACCCACCTCTTGCACTACAGGGTCTGCAGGGGCCTGCATTACAACCATGCATTTCTGGTCACATAGATACCTTTCTCTAAAGAACAAGTGATCAGCATACAGGTTAAATAACATTTATTGTTCACATGCTATAGGTCACTGAAGGGAAAATATAATCTCCGTAGTTTTCTATACAATTTGAGCCACAGCAGTTGTGTGACTTACATTAAACCGATTCTAATCGTTTTTTGCAAAAATATCCAATTACTTTTTAGGGCTCGCCTGGCGTTGCAGCGCGAAGCGCTGCGGCCAGCCAGCCTTATTGTCGTTGTCTTCCCTTCCCAAGTGGCACAGACCGGTGCACGAGCAGACACTGGTCTGTGAACGCGCGAGCCGCAGGGAACGCCAAAGTGCATGTGTCACGCTCCTGCCCTCCCGCGTCTCTTCCAAGGCGCGCTCCAGGCCGACTCGTTTTTTTTTATGCAAATGATGTCTTTCGCGGCCGCGCAGCTTTACTGCTGCGCGGCCAATGATCGCGGACATAGGCATCAGTCCCCGGGGCCCTCCAGCGTGGCATCCACTCACTTCCCGCCACTTTGGTACACCTTCGACCAGACCTCCGGCTTGAGGACCGAGATGTGGAAGGGCTCCTCAAGACACGCAGCGCCCAGACCCCTCTATGGCAGGAATCAGTGAGGTGCACAGGTGAGGTGCACAGCGGCTCCAGATCCACTCGCGGTGGCAGCAGGACGCACTCCAAGGTAGCAGGATAACCTCTACTCTCACCACACAGCGAGCTCCCGGGAACAGGACTCCTCTGCACCTTCAGGCTGACACTACTCCCGGCGCATGGTCCTCGGAGCCTCTCAGCCTGACGTTCAGGTGAAGAAACACATTCCAGGGGCTCCCAGTGCTCATATCACCCCTAAGCGGCGCTTCCCAATCCCAAGGCAAATGCCATTCTTAACACCCACCTAGCAGGCTGGGCAAAGGCAGCGCGGTAGAGCCACCTAGCGGCCACAGGCGAAAGTGACACGACGGAAAAGGAAGGCAGCTTAAACCGCTAGTCCGCCGCGGCACACTTTCACAGAAGTATTGAGGCAAGGCACCCGCAAAATATGGGGTGCTTGAAGAGCACCTGACAGCCCTAATGCACACACACTCCAATAACTGGACGGATAAAGAAAGAGGCAACCACATACTCAATGCAGTGTACTGTAGAGCTTAGGAGATACAACCCAAATAAAAATACTAGAACTACAAAGTCCATTGACGGGAACTTCACCCCAAAATGAAGGTGGTTTACAGGCAATAGCAGTCCATATTGCAATTTTGATAAGGCGCAAGCAAGTTGTATGGCCCCTTTAAATAATATCGCTTTGTGTACCTGTGTCATGGAAATAAATTGTGTACTCCACTTGACCATACCGTCAGGTAGGGCAAGTCACTTGCGCTATTGGGGATTCTCCCTTGTGCCCACTGCTAGCCTTTAGCTGTTTAATGTAATCACTCCGAAAGTAAGCCCTGGCAGAGAAAGCTGCACGTCCTAGTAAATGGTGTGGCGGGTTTTGTGTTCACAGCATGACGAGTGCCGTGAAGTGGTCTCGTGGTGTCACGTTGGAATTATGCAAAATACACACACACACTAAGGGGATTGGGCTGAGAAGCAACACCACCTTTTGAGAGGACTTGTCACAAAGCCAGTCTTGCATGCACATTCGGCCCTTTCAGTGAGTGCAGCACTGCTCCACATACACCCTTTATTCTATGATTTCTGGAGTAGGAGACTTGTGCGATTTCCGTAACCTATTAGTATTTGTCACATACTTTCTCCTGAAAATTATGCTTTCTGTGCCTGAATACTGGGGATAATGTGAAATTGGGCAGGAAGCTGTCCAAACTGGTGCCATCCAAATCACCCTGCCCTCTGAGCCCGCGCATTGCCCCTCCGCACTTGTGTTCAAGACTCTTCAAGATACTTGCTTGTTTTCCTTCTTCTGTTTCTTTAGATCTGACACTCCTTATTTCTCTTTGCTGACTCGTTAAGTGCGAGAGCTCAGAGGCCTGGCGGTCATAACGGAAACAGCAAGGTCTTTAATTTTTGCACCGGCAGGGACTTTAAAATACTGCAACCCTTCTAGAGTGGGAGTGCTCCCTTCTATGTTATCAGCTCTATAACCTTCAGTGACATGGTTGAGAGTTCTGCCTTTAAAGAAACGTGAATCGTATTGCGTGGGGGAAAATAGCACCAGCAGAAACATTTGTTTCTTCAGTCTCGCCTACAGACAGCTTTCAAGTTTTTACAGTCTCTCACCTACAGTCAATGTATAGGTGTTCGTTTGCGAATTACCTATTTTCAACTGGGCTCACAACTAGACCTAAGTTAGGGGTTGGATGGGGTCGGGAAGGTGTTGTATGGAAAGCTAAGATTTTGAATGGGTGGGGGTAGCCATCTTCAAACCTTGAGTTATAATTACTCGTGAGAACTCTCCTGTCAGTATGAAGTGTTGTGTTTTCATACTCTGGGCTAATATACCTGGCAGGAAGATGATCTGTTTCTGTGACAGTCCGTGGCAAATGGGGTCGCCTAAACAGAGATGGCCAGGTTGAATAGAGTTTACAATATCTTCCACAAGATATCTGTGCTAACTCCCACTACCCCAGATATTTAGGACAATTGCTGGGCTGCTTAGGCATACTTCGTTAGTTAAGTTCTGTTCATACTATATTTAACACCATACAGCACCTTTAAATTGCTGAATAGAATACCAGTAAATAATTTAACTCACTTGCTGATATGGGGAAGATGTTTTGTGTATACATCTTATTTAAGATTCAATAGGTTTTAGCTCTCCTCAAAAATTCTTGATTTTGATGTGATTAGGCACTTGAAAAGCCTGAACTCATCCAAGTTTAGATAGATGTTTGCTGCAAACAACACAACGCAAATAAACCAAGCACAAAGTGTCAGTATAGTGCCCTTAAAGAAAATACTGATGCCCAAACTTGAAACTGAACCAAGCACAATGGTAGCTGGCGAATATTAAATATTACCACAATGTGGCACTACCTGCTGGCAGTTCGTGAAGAATATCTTATTTACAACTCAAGCTTTTGAAATGTATACCCGTTTTAATTATGGCATGACAAGTGTGTTTAATCATCATTCTTGAGCAAGGCAAACAAATCGTGCAGTAAGGCTCCTTTCGGGGAATGATATGTAGTGGCATATCAAAGTCCTTGCATACGTAATGAATATGCATAAAACTTGCTTTTAACAGGAGAGTTGGGACTAAATAAGAAACACAAGTGTTCCAATGCCAGTTACATACCTCAGTGAGTTAACATGCTCGCTGCTGAGATCTGTGTGAAGTTTGTTATTGACAGGCTCATATACTCAAAGTAGCTCCATGGATTACTGCATGTACTGCACAGATGTGTGCAATTTATAGGTCACAAGTTCTAATTTCAGCAATATTGTTTTATTGTTTAGTTTGCCTGCTCCAGAAATCTGTGAGTAACGTTCATGTCACAGATCATTCATGACAATATTGATCCAGCCTTTCATCCTCTTGATGTTGATAAAACAAAGATAACTGATTACTGACTTTTTTTCCTGCTCAATTGTGCTAAAACAGGGGTGTCCATCAAATGTGAAGGAGGATTGAACCCATGCCAGATTTCAGATTAAAAGCTAACTATGTATTAGAGCTCCAATAGGTTTATTGTATTTTATGTACCTATCCTGAAAGTCTGGCATGTGTCCCCCCCATAACCTATGTTTGATATACCTAATCTAATACAAGTGCAGATGGGGAATTCAATTACTGCATTTAATGTCTGAATTTACATAGAACAGAAACACAAAAGAATATAAACAAGCATTGGCATAGCCAATAGGTCTCGCCTTTGGGACCTTAGAAGTATTTAATTATGCAGCACAATATCCTTAGTGCAACATCAACTGTTGCATGGCTAAACACATAAGGTCCCAAAGGCGAGCCCTATTGGCTATGCCAAAGCTTGTATTTTTATCTTTTCACCTTTGCTGTGCATTCATAGACATTATTCAAATGTCAGTCTGCGTCTTCTGAGAAATTGCTGCTTATTCTTTTAAACATGGAATCGTGTGTGCTTTAATTTCTCCGACTGCACAGTGAGAGGACTTTGTTAAATGAACTATGTGAAAATCTTGCTGGTGTGAATAGAAATTTAAATAACTATAAATTAACTGTACACATTTCAAAAATATACCCGCATTTAGGAATGCACACAAGCGCTTTTTTGGTAATTTTGAAGTGCAATTCAAATACAGATTTAAATAGGATAAAACAAATCAAGATACTTTACTAGGTGATGCGCAAATGAAAAATATTAGCTTAAACCACATTTCCACGCGTTATCTTCTGTGTGCTATTTAATTTATCAGTAATACTGTATGACCTTGCAAACTTACTAGCCATTTCAATGCATAATGTGCTGACTGTAAATGACAGTGCACTATCTTACCATGCTTTAGTAATATATTTGCGACAGTGTGCTCCAAAATACACCACCAGCTACATACTTCACCATTACAGTGAATGGCCATGGCTCATTTGCTACACTTCTTTGTGTGAAAATTGGATTTTTCCCAATATCTATAAGTTCAGTATTGTAACATTGATGGCTGCACTCCCACTCTGGCAGTGGTGCTGGAACAATTTTCAGTCTTTGGTGGTATGGAAACTTTGCTTTATCTTCTCGCCTGGTTTTGTCTTCATATATACTTATGTTCTTCTGAAAATGTATTGTATGAAAATTTAGGACTGTGGCATACACAAAATGAGATGTGTTGAGCGTTGTTGACATTAGGACAGTTGGCTACTTTTTTCAGTGTACGGAAGCAATGCTACCTTCTTTTCGGGTCTACGAAGTATGAATACATCTGAAAACGATTTCTAGCAAAGAACTGTGAAATTGTCCCGTGTGGCTCTCTGCATCAGTTATATTTGTGATAGTATTTTACTTTCTTTTAAAGTTCAAAATACATGCAAACTGGGGTTGGGATGTTACTGTGATCTGATATGAAGTGTATATGTCAGCCTTTAGCCTCCTCTTCCCTCTTGCGTGTTTCTGCTCTACTGCCTTCTTGTTTCTTTTCACACAACCACATAATATGTAAACATTGAACTTAGTATGGTGGTAAGGGGGAGTAGTCTGTTCAAGCTGGTCATATCTTTAGGTCTCGCAGACCTAGCGCTGGAGCGCGCATGCACTCCTCGCTCTGCGAGACATATTGTGGTAGAGTAGATTTTAGAAGTGTACTGGAAGCCCGCCCATCTTTATTATTGACTAGGGTCATCAATTATGTTAAACGCTGCTATTGGCATTATAAATGGCAATGCCTTTTATTTATGTTTTAAAAACAAAAATAAAAGGCATTGTCATTTGGAATGTAAATAGCTCAAACTAGCGCAAATGCGAGACCTATTGCATTGCAAATGCTTGTAGATCTGTTTGATTTTCCTCTACAGATTCGTTATGCATGCAAACAACCAATCTCTTTCTTATGAAAAAGCAACACACTAAGGATGTTAAGTGGTTTATGGGAAGGCTGATGGCGCGACCATGTATTATAGGAAATAAAGCACCCCCCCATACTTTATAAGAATACAGCAAGTCACCTAAAAGTTTCATGACCTTATTAACGAACTTGGCCTTCAGGCTCGTTTCACTACATGGTCAAGCAACTCCTTGTTGACTTACAATATCCTTATATTATATGGCAAGGGGTACTTTATCCCATATATACAGTTTTGACAAATGTTGAGGCTGTGGCCCTACAGAGAAAGATTTTGCAGCCGAAACATACAAAATAAAAACAATAGCAGCGGTAAACAAGGCAGGTGCCAATTCAAGCTAACCATAAAATGAAAGAAAGAAGAAAACATGCTGCCTAAAGGTGGGGCTGTAAGCTTGCAATAACAAAAACAGAACACAAATAGAACAGTATGTGTCTTTTATAACAGACAGGTTTAATTACAATAGGTGATAAACCCGTTTTAGAGTTAATACATATCACAGAACACAGGATTATTTTTGGCACAAGCGAACGCTGCAATTGGCTTTTAATAACTTTAGCATGAAAACAGTTCAAACATAAACGAGTGACTAAAGAAATAAAAAGATAAAGAATGGAAAGAAAAAAACATTGGCATTTTAAGGTATAGGCTCACAAGCAGTGGCACTGAAATGCACTTCTTTTAGGTGTAATCCGGTAAAATACAATCACTCATTGTGCAAGCCTGTGGCTGAAGTGCGCTTGCGCACTGCCTAAGCAGTGGTGGGCGGAAAAAAAAGGTTAATGACAATTGGATAGGTGAATGGATGGAGAGGGCAGACCCCAAACCTCGCTATGTACATTTTTTTTGTAGATATGTTTTTTGTAATTACATGACTCTAGCCTCATCTAAAGCGGAGTCTACGCCAGACATAAATGTATCTGCCCACATGCCCAGGCTCACCTAACTTTTACCCTAAGGAAACAAAATAGAGACTATTTCAGGGGAGTTCCAAAGGTTGAGTCACCCCTGAGCAGGAGATACAATCAACACGCCCACTGCTCAAGAGTACTGGTGTGACCTATTTAAAACAAGCATTTTCAGACTGCACTACATTTTAGGAATAACTTTGCAAAAGATCAGACAATGCCTAGCTTTAGGAGGGGCGTTGATGGGTAAACGTGTCAAGGTTTGCGACACATTCCAATACAACAAGCACAAACTGGTCAAGTGGGCAGCAGAAGCACCTTAGACTCAGATCACTGGAATGTGCAGAAAGATTATAAAATAGAGAGAAAAAAACAAATATAATCACGACGGAAGATCTCTCAAACTCTTGAGGAAATGTGCGGGTGTTTAAGGAAGAGAAACTCATGCAGGCAACATCAGTGGAAAGCTGGAGAAAAAAAATTAAAAAATTTAAATTTAAACAAGTGAGCCCTGTGAACACAAAGAAATCTTCAAATGCACGACCTGTACAAATGCTCAACGGCTTAATTACACCCAGGTGAAACAATGCATTACGATATATTGCACACTCTTAAGAAGCTGGATTTTTATTTTTCGGGATGGGGGGGGGGCTACCCACCTCTTGGATTAATCCGAACCCTTGTCAGGGAGAACCCTTAAATTCACTAAATTAATTAGAGCTCAAGCCCCTGGTAGCTAGAGCACAGAGCAGACAGGGTTAACTTAGGGCAACAAGTAAATTATGTATGCAGTACCAAATAGTAATACAGTCAAAATGCAAAACAATAAAAAAAATCCCAAACTGAATTAGAAAAATATAGAAGAATGTATTAAACAAAATGACAAAAATTCAAGAAGGTGAACAAGAGATATGTTTTTTTTAAGTTTTAAGTAGGAATAGCGTCAAGAAGTGCAAAGTGACAATAATACAAAATAATCGCAAAAGACCAGCAGCTAGGCACAATTTGACGCCGACTGCTATGGAGAACGGGTCGGATACACCAACTAGGTTTGTCCTGGTCAAAGCTTTTACCTTCTGACTTTAGTCCTTCAGTCTCATTCCAACACAGGACTACACTTCTAAGGCCTGCCAAGACCTTAGGGGAAGCATCTAGCGATCACAGGGTGTCAGGCAGAGGCGACCAGCAGGGTTATCCAGGTCCAGTTGCCACGGATCAGCTGGACAGCTACAGGATAGGCCTTTTGAAGCATGGTTTATCCCTGTATCTCAAACAGGAGGTCAGCCTTATCACCAGATCCTTGGAGTTCACTTCTTTGTCCTAAGTATACACGAGAGCAAGTACAGTCCTTCAGGACTTTTCTCAGGTTGCAGACAGCAGGTTCAGTCCTCCTCTGATCTTCCTCAGGACCAAGAGTGTTCTGAAGTGGGTGCCTGGAGTTATCACATTTATGTCTGGCGTGAGCTAGTGGATGGGACGAACTCCTGGGATTTTACACTAATGTCAAAATGGATGCTTATAGCCCCCATCGCACAATACATCAGTTGTCCCATGGTACGTTTTTAACAGAATAACTCTTATATGATCATGAGGTATTATCAATCCATTAATTCGTCATTAGATAAAAAACAAGCAAGCTTTAGCAAAATGTACGTCACCTTTATCTCTTTTTCAATCTCTCATTTACTTACATGGGGTGACTTAATAATTAAAAGGGAGGTTTTTACCGGTCAAAAGGGATTATTTGACAGGTTGATTTGCCCCATTTAAATCACCATAGTCAGGCTACAATAGTATGCCTGAAGTTATGTTACCTTGTTGAAGTAGATGGCAGAATAAATGTTGCAGTAACTACTTAGTGGGTGGCACAAAGAGTGCTGCAGTCCACTAGTTGCTTATAACCCACAGGCCCTGGGTACATTTCGAATGATATACTAGGGACTTATAGGTAAGTTAAATATACCATTTAGGAATATGCCAATTCGCTAGGGTTAATAGGGTTGCACAGGCACTATACCACCGGTTAGCAGGATTAAACAGCACAGAGTTCTAACACCAGCAATAATATAGGGTCCAGCACATGCAAAAAAAATACAGGGTGACTACACAAAAAAGGCGGATTTCCTTCATAATCCCAATGAAAATATCCACCCAGGTAATGTTTACTGATGCCATTTACCTACAATTGAGTAATTGTTCCGAAGATGCATATCACTGAGCCAGAAAACAATGACAGAAACACATTGCACTTGACTTGAAGGAAACATGCCAGTATGCTACAGTAAAAACAGTTATTTGCCATCTCAGTTTGTCAGGGCATAATGCACATCAGAAGGTCCATCAGTGGGTCATACAATGCAATGGACGGGACAGTGCATCATAAATGCATATACCACATATGTGGGTCTGATATATGTCCACGCTATGAAGAATCACAAAAATAAACAATTAAAAGGTACAATGAAAAAGAGATAAACTGACCTTGGTAAACTACAAATCAATTTTGTTAAAATACAAGTGGATTTTCTCGACAAGTAAGCTTGTTACAATTTGTTTGAAACACATTAGGAATGTAGAAGCGGATTCGCAAAAGAATTTATGAGTAAAGGAATTAGTACTACACGAGTACTCATATCTCATATCTACTCTTACATGACTTTGTGAATCAGCCCCAAAAAGTTCAACTCCAAAATAGTAAAAGTGCATAGAGCACAGTCCTTTCTATTTGTACAAACTATACATGACTATTCCTAGAAAAAACCCATTTTATGTTTTGGAGGGGATTCACAAAAGTATTTAAGAGTACTTAAAAGAGCACTAGATGAGTTCTACTTAATGTATTTCAATTGCCACTGTGATTAGGTCAAAATGAAGTATCAATAATGTTTCCAAAATATCTGACACTTGACATACATTAAAGGGAACTGTGGTAGTGCTGGACTAAATCTACTCTATACATATAACTTCAACATAAGGCACTATGATCATGTTGTTAAATTTAGGATACCACTTAAAGGTGTTCTTGTAATCTGCATCTAATTAGTTTGATGAACGACAGAACTTATTCACAAAACTGCTTCCTTGCCACCAGTACATAATGATTATTTGTGAAATCAATGTATTTCAGTATTTAAGGGAGATGATAGTTGATCTTTTAGGAGTGACAAGGGAATTCAGAATGACTATTGGGCCTATCAGTGAGACTAAAAGTTGTCTCAACTGCAGATGTCTAAATTCCAATACAAGAAGGTCTCCAAAAGGATAAGAGTGCAAATTGGTAAATAATCCTACCTGCACCTAAGGCATAGATCTGGTAAACTCTTTGCTTTAGTCATCCACTCGGATTACTCTTTTTAATCCAAGATTCCGTCCTCTCATAGGCAAAGAACATGATGCTGCCTTCTTTCATGCGTGGCTTTCTCCAACAGCATCCGTGCAAATGGTAGTGTATTTGGAGAGGTTGTGAGATCTCATCCTATTAACAGTTTCTGGTGAGGAGTCTGAAGAGTTTCTGAGATGTGTCCCGAGAAGAAGCCTGTTTTAAAAGTCATGATTGGCTGCCTGGATAGACGGGGCTGTAGGGTAACTTTCAGTAGGGTTGCCTTCTTTGAGCTGGATTCCATTTCATAAGTAAGCATGTGTATTCAATAGGCCTGGGCAGTAAATGCCGTTTCGCTCGTGGAATTTGGGTAATTTTGCGTTCGCGGAGAAAGCGGAATTGCCAAAAATTCTGCGATCCGCACCTTCGCGGAATTTTTGGCTTGTTCGGGCTTTCAAAATGTTTGTTCGCAAGATATTTCTCCCCGAGCACACAAACAGTGTTCGCAAACAGGAAATGAGCATCGCGAACGGGCGGAACAAACCATTCTGCGTGTTCGCGGAGCTTTTGCGTGCTCATGGAGATTTTTTACCGTTTTGCGGAGCTTTGCGTAGCGGGACTACACAAATTCCACCCACCACTAGTATTCAAGGGCTTGAGTATGTGATCACAGTATCACCTCCCACTCTTCAAAGGACCCGGTCTTTGAAGACCAAAGAGCTAAGGGCCTCTCTAATGGTCTTATCACTTTCCACGTGCAAGTGGAAAGTGTTCTGTTTTGGAATGTTTTGCGTGAATGGTTCTCTCTATGGCAGTTGCCCTCAGATCCTTTTCCCCACTACAGCCTCCTTCACCGAAAAGCAGATCATCAGCCAATCCTCTGAGCACAAGCCAGAATCACACTAAAAGGTACAAATACAAAGCATACCTACTAGGAGATTGGCTGACAGGACTAAACTAACGTGAGATTTAAAAAACTATGACTGATTGAGACCATGGAAGAAGAGAAGGAGTGCCCATCCGAGTCACAACAAATTCAAGGTGTTACATCAAACACTTATGCCTCGCCGCATTTACGTTGGGGTACAATACACAACACTATTATTTATAGGCACAGAAAGTGTCACCTAAAGACAGTCATTGTTTTAAACCTTCTTGTATTGACATGCATTTATCCAGCACAGTGCTGCATGCTCTTGTAGACTTAGATTGTCTACTGACTAATAAACCAGGTACCCCTGCTTGGCTTCAACCTTTCCTACTAGTCTCTTGCCGGTTGCATGTCGCCTTACTTTCTTCTGCTAGTGCTATGAAACATTTGCTTCCTTCTTTTGGGCGTCTTGTGGCTTCATTTCTTATTTGCTGGTTGTACAAGCCATGCCACATAAGTTGAGCTTACTGCTGTTTTGCCTTGGGAGGTTTTGCACATTTTACTGCACCTATTAGGTGGTTAAATATTTACAGTTACAGTTGCAATGGCTAAAAATTTATTTCATGGGCAGGATTATGTTTGCAGGGAAAGAGAAAAGAAGACAAGAAAGGTTGAAGCTTGAGACCAAATAGGGTGGGGTAGTAAGCCATAAAAATGGCCTGACGGCATGGCTATGCAATTCCTTTGCCATCTGTCAAGTTATACTTCCTGCAAAGAGCAGAGCCCTTTGGTTATCTGCACTCCTGGCAAGCACCTTTGGAAGCAGGATGATGTAAGCTTTGGCTTCCAGGTTACAAAGTACAGATGTCATTTAAAGACTGACTGCCAGGGCCATTTCTCCTCCTATAGACCTTGCAGGCTTCAGCTATGTCCCTGCTCTCATGCTGCTATCTACCTTCTGAGCCAATACATATTGTTTAGAATGCTTAATCCCAGCAGACCTGCTGACAGGAGGTCTCATCCTGAGCAGCATAAGCCAGCATCATGTCATGTCCCTTGGACCAAGAACTTCCTAGGCTGGGAATAACTACATCTGGGCTTCAGTTACAAGTTAGTTAATTCTGGGTAGCCAGACGCTACTCCCTAACCTTCTCCCAAACTTTGTAAAGGGGCCCACCTCAGGATTAAAGACGTCCAGCTAGGCAGCCATTGTTGAATGTCTGTATTTTCACAACTGTCAATGATCACAGGTGAAGAAAAAGGAAAGCTACAGCTTTTGTAGATTCACATGCGGGAACCAGTCAGCCCGAATTTTCTGCAATATACCTAATATGCTGGAATAGGGTTTAGTGTAATTATACTGCTACTAATTCATTATTTAATTATTTATTTATAATAGTTATTACAAGTCACATTATTAATATTCGTTTTATATTGCACTTTTCTCACAGCCTACCGTATCTAAGTCCTGTAAATAACGCGTATTAATTCTATGCATGGATTTCAATTTCCCAGCCTGGGAAAGATAAAAAGCTAAATCTGCCCGACTGTGTGCATTCATTCTCTTCGAAAACATACTTGCTGTTTGAGAAACCTCTTATTTTACCTCATAAAACGGGCAGTGGTAAAACGGGCCTGCACCATGCGAACTGCACCACTTTCACCAAATCTTTTAGCTGTACATTTATTTGTACAACTAGGGTGAGTACTGAACAACAAACATTTGCGATTACGCACTAGGGGCCCGATTAGGAGTTGAGGTGCTATTTTGCGCCCCTGATAGATAACGATACAACTGGGTACATTAGGTATGAGGTGCCATGAATAACACCTACTATGAGTTTATGGAGAATCACCAAAATCCACATGGTACGGTAAATACCGTACAATTTCACCTGTCATATTTTGGAAGGTTTAACCTGACCAAATTTAACAACAGCTAAGGTATTTAAAGCATCCGACAATCATATACGTTAAATCCTGTCGGTGTAATTCCGATTTGTGCATAAACAGGGCTTAACGCATGGGTCGGAATGTTACAAACACCTCGTAATCAGGAGCAAAGTATCTGGTTCGTGAGTGGTCATCACATTTGCCTGGGGCCTCCCATGGCCCATTACCTAATCCCACGTGTGCCTGCAGGAAATGAGCCCACCTTGCAAAATTTGCACAGTAGAAAGCAGTGCCACCTGCAAGCACAAGAACCTGCAGATCACCAACAAATGCATCAAATCCACCATGTTTTTTTCTGAATTAGCAAAACAATCTCCCAGTGTGTGTACATGTCAAAGGAGGCGGAACTGAAAAAATAACAAGCTATGATATTTGCAATGTCTAAAGTGTCTAATAATAACCAAAAACATTGTGCACGCCTGTTGGCAACATACCAAGAAGTGGTTTAATGTAATTAACAAAAGAACCTCGAACTTGGAAACAGACACTGCTGAGAGGCTCTGCAAATGAACCTGTTCCAAAGCCTGAAGCCCAGGCTGAAGTTGCCTCAGTGCCAGGATGCTTGTTTATATATATCCATATGAGAAAGGAGTTAGAAATATCACAGTCCCATCGGTTTTCTACTCAAATGATGTTCTTGTTCATGCATGGGTAGGCTGGCGGCATAGTTTCAAGGGGTTATCAAGCCAAAGACGAGTGGTATTTGCCATTTGTTTCCTAGCACAGGGCTAACTTTAATTGAGTGCTATTAATATTTCTCTGAGTGCCCAGAGGCAGCAGCTAGCTCTTGGGCCGCATCCAAACCTCTCAAGAGGGCTTGCTTGGCGTGCTGGAATGTGCGTCCATCAGAGTCTCATTAAAGTCTGCGCCTCAGTGCCAAAAAAACAGAACAGGGTCAAAATACACCTTTTTGGGGTTGCCTCTATTCATTTGTACACATTTTCCAACTTTTGGAGATTTGAAAAGATGCACAGTAACACACCACGAAACACACTTTAGGAGTACCCGTACTCTAGAAATAAAATAAATAACAACACATCAGGGATGGTTAACTTGCTTTTGCCTCAAAGGGTGATAAACTAAAAAAAACACATTGGTAGCTTGCTTCTGCCTCAAAGGGTGCTAAATTAAAAAAAACATATCAAGGATGGTAGCTTGCTTTTGCCTCAAAGGGTGATAAACTAAAAAAAAAAAAACACATTGGTAGCTTGCTTCTGCCTCAAAGGGTGCTAAATTAAAAAAAAACACATCAAGGATGGTAGCTTGCTTTTGCCTCAAAGGGCGATACGTTAAAAAAAAAAAACACATCAAGGATGGAAGCTTGCTTTTGCCTCAAAGGGTGATACATTAAACAAAACACATCAAGGATGTAAGCTTGCTTTTGCCTGAAAGGGTGCTAAATAAAATAAGCATTGGAAATGCAATAGGTCTCGCACCATTAGAGTTAGTGCTTTTAGAATTGTTTATGGGGTTTTTTTGTCAATGTTTAGCATTTTTGTTTCCTGTAGCCAATGCTAAAGTATTACAAATAAAAAAAGCCATAAACATTTCTAAAAGCTCTAACTGAAATGGTCTGAGAACTATTGCACTGTGTGAGGGTGAGTGAGGGTGAGTGAGGGTGAGGGGTTGAGGGTGAGTGAGAGTGAGGGTGAGTGAGGGTGAGTGAGGGTGAGTGAGGGGGAGTGAGGGTGAGTGAGGGTGAGGGGTTGAGGTTGAGGGTGAGGTGTTGAGGGTGAGTGAGGGTGAGGGTGGGTGAGGGTGAGGGTGAGTGAGGTGTTGAGGGTGAGGGTGAGTGAGGGTGAGGGGTTTTGGGTGAGTGAGGGGGAGTAGTTGAGGCTGAGTGAGGGTGAGTGAGAGTGAGGGTGAGTGAGAGTGAGAGTGAGGGTGAGTGAGGGGGTGAGGGGTTGAGGGTGAGTGAGTGAGGGTGAGGGGTTGAGGGTGAGTGAGGGTTTGAGGGTGAGGGGTTGAGGGTGAGTGAGGGTGAGGGGTTTTGGGTGAGTGAGGGGGAGTAGTTGAGGCTGAGTGAGGGTGAGTGAGAGTGAGGGTGAGTGAGGGGTTGAGGGTGAGGGGTTGAGGGTGAGTGAGGATGAGTGAGGGTGAGTGAGGGGTTGAGGGTGAGGGGTTGAGGGTGAGTGAGGGTTTGAGGGTGAGGGGTTGAGGGTGAGTGAGGGTGAGTGAGGGTGAGGGTGAGGGGTTGAGGGGGAGGGGTCGAGGGGGAGGGGTTGAGGGTGAGTGAGGGTGAATGAGTGAGGGTGAGGGGTTGAGGGTGAGTGAGGGTGAGGGTGAGTGAGGGTGAGGGTGAGTGAGGGTGAGGGGTTGAGGGTGAGTGAGGGTGAGGGTGAGGCTGAGGGGTTGAGGGTGAGTGAGAGTGAGTGTTGTGAGAGAGGGGTGATGAGGCCTGGTTGTTGTGAGAGAGGGGTGATGAGTCCTGGTTGTTTTGAGGTACAGCTGATGAGGCCTGGTTGTTGTGCGCTCTGTGTATTTTCACATGGCGTTCTACATTCTTAATGGAGTGCCTGTAACTGTATATTCCACTCAGTTATCTCCAGTTGCATCTGGAGATCAACCTGGGCGGACGCCTTAGCTGTGCTGCAATAAACCTGCTTGTCTTCTTATCGTGGATTTGGCATCATTGTAATAAAGTCGTTCACTAAAAGAATTACATGAAATTACATTGGGAGATGAGGGTTGGAGGCGAGCTAGTGAGAGAAAGAAGAGGGCCGGCTTTCTGTGTGGAAATGAACACAGAACTGCAGCGGCTCCACTGTGGCGTCTGATAACAAATATTAAACATTATTTATCAGCATTGGGAGCCATTGAGAATGTAACCAGTGATTAGTGCTTATCTACTTCCATCGGATTTCCATTGTCTGCTGCGCAGCGCTCCTAGAGCAATGTTTTGTGCAGCAGGCGCTTAACAACCCCCTTCCCCATGTGTAAATGCACACGCACTATAACTCACTGCAAAGCGTTAAATGTCGCTTCGCCCAACAAATATTCATGACTTGCTGATTGTAGCGAATAAAGCAGATATAAGGCTGGAGACATTGTAGGCGGTGTGAAAAAGCTATGCTGCTTTCTGCCACGCCTATTCCTAATGCTGACATGACATTTTTCGATTACGGCCCCAGGAACGTTTTGGAACTTTGTTTCCTGTGACCGCAAAAACGCAACAGGCTGTTGAACAGCGGCCACCACTGACAGCTTCTGAATGACAGCAAAGTAAATAAAGAGATGGGCAAGCCGCGCAGAACAAAAGAAAGGCATGCTACCGCCATTATTAAAGATGAATAAAGGCACGCGCCGCCATTGTTAATGATGAAGCTACCCAACAAAAAAAAAAATGCAGTAAAACTTTCATTGAATAATTAAAATGTATCAACACATAAAAATGATCATCACTCCCCTAATTGTGCTACTAGATTGCATTAACCAGTTTCGCTGTCGGTGCCCCTCAGCTGAGATTTCAGGGAGAGTGTGTACCCACTGAAAGAACCTCCAGTAACCTCTTTCTTGTTCGTTCTCTGAGGTTCACGGCACAGGAGGACGTTAGTTACGAAGAAGCTGTGGCATGCAGTTACTGTGATTGGAACCTCTGTGCGGAGGAGCATGCGTGGGCTGCTAAAGGGGGCTGGTGGTGTGAAGGTGGCTTAATAGTCTGAAGCAGTAAGGTTAGGAACACGGATGTAAAGGGTACAGCTACAGGAACGTGAAAGCCAGCAGCATGCTTGCCTGAGCCAGAGAAACACTCACAAAGGGAGGAGAGCAAGCATCTGTATACATTAAAGTAAGGCACCCATGAATTGGGTGCCGCTCTAAGCCAGGGAAACGCTCATTCAAATAAACAAGCGAAAGGATCGGAGACACAGCGGGTAAAATAAACAAAAAAAAAAACGAAGCCGGAGGGAAGAGAGGGGAGGGGGGAGGAGAAATGCGACACGGTGGGAAGGGGAGGGGGCGGAGCGGGTCAAATCAACAAACAAGCCGAAGGGAAGAGAGGGGAGGGGGGAGGAGAAATGCGATACTAGATTGCATTAACCAGTTTCGCTGTCGGTGCCCCTCAGCTGAGATTTCAGGGAGAGTGTGTACCCACTGAAAGAACCTCCAGTAACCTCTTTCTTGTTCGTTCTCTGAGGTTCACGGCACAGGAGGACGTTAGTTACGAAGAAGCTGTGGCATGCAGTTACTGTGATTGGAACCTCTGTGCGGAGGAGCATGCGTGGGCTGCTAAAGGGGGCTGGTGGTGTGAAGGTGGCTTAATAGTCTGAAGCAGTAAGGTTAGGAACACGGATGTAAAGGGTACAGCTACAGGAACGTGAAAGCCAGCAGCATGCTTGCCTGAGCCAGAGAAACACTCACAAAGGGAGGAGAGCAAGCATCTGTATACATTAAAGTAAGGCACCCATGAATTGGGTGCCGCTCTAAGCCAGGGAAACGCTCATTCAAATAAACAAGCGAAAGGATCGGAGACACGGCGGGTAAAATAAACAAAAAAAAAAACGAAGCCGGAGGGAAGAGAGGGGCGGGGGGAGGAGAAATGCGACACGGTGGGAAGGGGAGGGGGCGGAGCGGGTCAAATCAACAAACAAGCCGAAGGGAAGAGAGGGGAGGGGGGAGGAGAAATGCGACACGGTAAACAAAGACGGACATGCACGCGCCCGTGACTTTTAAGGTCAATGCGCATGCGCATAAGCTTAATGCGCATGCGCATTGACCTTAAAAGTCACGGGCACTGCAAGGAATCGCCACGATTCCTTGCAGTGTGGATAAAGAGTGGATAACTCGCAATACTCTCGCCTTGCTCGATGCGCATGCGCATCGACAGGCGAGACCTAAAAACATATCAAGGATAGTAGCTTGCTTTTGCCTGAAAGGGTGCTAAATAAAAAAAACATATCAAGGATAGTAGCTTGCTTTTGCCTGAAAGGGTGCTAAATAAAAAAAACATATCAAGGATAGTAGCTTGCTTTTGCCTGAAAGGGTGATAAATTAAAAAAACAACACATCAAGGATGGTAGCTTGCTTTTGGATCCAAGGGTCAAAATCGTATGTTCGTATTTACAAGACCCACTTTACTTGCTCTGTGGACTAAAAACATCCCTCGGAATACGAACTAGACATGGTAGCAAAGGACAAATTTGTACTGTATACAACAAATGAATGCCACACTGGAATGCAAATACACCCAGCAACAAAATATAGAACTACAAATGCAGAACTTACAAGGATGTTGCTTGGAATGTTGTAGACATGCCTGGTATACAAGATTTTACAGTGTAGCACAGAAAAGGCATCTCATTGGAAATGTAAACGCTCACAAGCACACTGTAGCGAAAAAGGACCTTTGTCAGGATTTAAATTAAGGATAATATTCCCAAAAGACACAGACAACGGTCTGAGTGACCCACCTGCTCCACCTAATGTACAGAACAATGCATTCTTTAAGATTTAGGAACCAGGGATAAGACACCGGAGACATTGGCCCTGAATGACCCTACAGCAGCCTTGAAGTGTCTCAGAAGAAACACTTGGGAATGCGGACAACATAGAGAGACAAACAGGATGCTTCCGACCAAACCAGCATTAACATGTAGCACAATAAAGGCTGGATTCTCAGTTTACATCTTGCTTGCCCGAGTCTGTGATTAGCCCCGGGCCCAGAAGGACACAGGCCAGAACCTAGGAGTGGAGCTCCGGACTGCACGTTGCCTTCTTTCCATCTGCAACAACGGGCAGGCGGGGCCGGGCTTTCGTATTTAAGACTCCTGCTGGGTCCATAACAAAGGGGTCATCAGGCCTCCTTTTGTTCTAGTCTCTTGGTTGGGAGCAGTCAGGAGCCTCACACCTGATGCAAATTCAGCAGAGGGGAATCAAAGGCTCACACCTTGTTAGCACTCCACACATACTTGAGAGGCAGCAGCTTTTCACTTTGTTCAGTCCCTGTTTAGGAGATATGCATGCATTGTATCAGAAGTGTTGGTCTTTCCCAGTATTTACACAAAACAAATTGCATTTATATCAAGCTTACTTCCCCTGGGGAGGCGTTGAAATAATTTAAGTACCACTATTTGTTCTTGTATAGCGCTACTCATTCCAATAAAGGAAGTCAGAGCGCTTTACATCAACACGTGCTTATTACATGTACAATACATTATATAAGTTTGTAAATGAATGTACAGGATGTGTTACATAAAACTGGGGGATTGCAAGGTGTAGAAGTCACAGTTATCCCTCTCACATCAGAGCTATCCACTCACTTTTTAACCACATCTAATGCGATTTACCTCACCCCGCTCATACAAGGATAACCACCAGGGCATGAAACTCAAAGTAAATCATTAAATCTAAATGTACATCCATTCAATTTTATTAAAACCAAAAATTTTAGAAAAATTACATTTTTTCCTATCTATTCTGAGTTTGTCATTTAAGGAGTGATTTTTGATATTAACACCAATATATCATATTCCACTCTCTTGGCATGAACATTTCATATTTAATACAGTGCCTAGTGCCAATACACAATTTTACATAAAAACATTTATACAACCACAAATTTTAAAACCATAGAGGTAAATTTTTGGTTTTAATAAAATTTATGAATATAAAAATACAGAGGGAACACTTTTTAATTTTTATTGTGATTTACAAATTGACACTCACTAAACAAAATATAAATTAGTGGACAGCTGGTATGTTTGTTGGCTGTAAGGCCACCTATGCTAATTGTGGCACAGCAAATAATAGAAAATGTTTATTTATAAACCCACTGAAGCATACCAGAGCTGCTGTGCAGAACGGTAGTAGTAACACTATGGACGCCATTTTTGGGTTTCGCCTGCCGAAAGGCTGCGCTCTGCGCAGCTTTTCAGCGCAGGTGAAATCCTATGTCTACACTAAGCACTTCGGGAACGTCCCCCGGCTCTCATTGGCTAGCTCCATAAATGGAGGCTAGCCATTGGGTGCCGGATCTGTCCGTCAAGGCCGGACCAGATTCGGGGGCGTTCCCGACATTTTTTCCCTGGGCGGAGTTTCTCGTGTCCTCTCCCGCCCCCCTCCCGCCATTCGTGGCCTCTCCCGCCCCCCTCCCGCCATTCGTGTCCTCTCCCGCCCCCCTCCCGCTGCTTCGGTCTGGTCTGGTCGTGGGAGTCGGGGACAGAGACGCTGATCGCTGCGAGCGGGAAGTGCAGGGAGAAACTCACGCAGCCTGCGTGAAGAAGGAGGAGACCCGAAGAAAGCCGAGGGGCAACAACATCCGTGGGATTCAAAGTGCGTCAGTATACTGGTTACTAGGAGGAACGGGCCGGGCCACAGCCTCGAACTTTCTTGGAGGTTGTAGCCGACACCCTGTGCTCGTGGTGCTTGTTATATCCATGAAAGACGTGCCTGCAGTAGCTTCACTAGCGTCTTACTATCCAATTGTACGAGTTTCTGGGTTGATTGACGGCAACACACTGGGCCTTCGTGCTGTGACTCCCCCCTCCTGGGACTTCCGAGGCAGAGAGATGCAGGTAAGTGTGAATCGATTCTTTTTATGTTTGGTGCATGCGTGTATATTTGAATTTTTGGGAAGGAGTGTTGTGAATGATGTGTGTGTGTGCACGTGTGTAAATGTATGGGTGTGAATGAGTGTATGTGTGCGTGTGTGTCCCGTCCACCCTCCTCTCTCCTAAAACCCTCCCTGGTCCCTGATCTAAATACTGGCTAGGGAGTGTAGTAGGGAAGACTGTTGCCCTAGGCTGTTGTAGAATCCTATTTGGACCTGAAAGCAAGCGGTGTGCTTGACACTTCAAGGCACTAGTCCATAGCTGCACGCCTTCGAGCGGAATTCAGGACGGCGCCTGTCTATTGGGATAGGAATTTACATGAATAATTCTGTCTCACTGACTCCGCCTCTCATCATTCACTACACGCCTGCTTACAAGCTGCAGCGACTCAGCCTCTCATCATTCACTACACGCCTGCTTACAAGCTGCAGCGACTCAGCCTCTCATCATTCATACACACCTGCTTACATGCTGCAGCGACTCAGCCTCTCATCATTCACTACACACAACGCACAACTTGCACTACGCTCAGCGGTGCGTGTTTGCTGCTTTAATGAAGTTAGTAACGTATGATTTGTGTTGTGCGCACAACTGTTTATTTCACACATCGCTCCCCGCGCTAAAGTGTTGCTGGTTTCTTAGCGACACTTTTTTTGTTCTTTGGTTTAGAATAATGCCAGCGGTGTAACTCCCACGCACGTTTATCGATTTTATCATGATATTTGACATTTCTTTCCTCTGAATTGTTAATTGTGTTGTGTACTTTCTGTGCTGCTGTATGCGGACGTTTGGCCGGACAAACAGCACACCTGCCGTGTCTGTGTTGTCCTTATGCCTCTTGTGCGGCACGCGCTGATGCCCTTGCAACTTTGAATGAGAGAGCATCTCTGGCACTTAACAGTAGGAAACGGGAAGTATGGTACAGGACGTGGCGTTGTGGCCCGAGCTATCGCCGCGAGAGCCAGGATCGAATTAGAGGGGGAGGGGGAGGGGGAGGGGTGACCTTGTGTTATGTAACTTATGCTCTCCGATACCTGCGGGTCGAGCTCGCGCTATGTGCCTTCTCTGCTGCATGCCATCGCTGAACACTCGTTGCCCTCTCTGCCATTTCTGTTCACAAACTGCCCCCGTTCATACACTGCCTCTCTTCTGGGCCCCATCTGAAGACTTAATGCTGTCTCCACTCGCAACCACTTCTGCTCACACACTGCCCTCACAGCTCCCTGTCCCTTCTCCTCACACACTACCCCTTCTCCTGTGCTCCTTTTTGTCTCTGATCAATCACTGCCCTCGCAGCTTCTTGACCCTTTAGTTCACACACTGCCCTGCCCCTCGCTTCCTTAGCTCCAGGCTATATTTCAAAAACATTAAAACCAGCATGGCATTTAGATGTGGGAAAAGTATTTTCCATTCATAAATATCACACCATTATTCAGCTAGGGTGACAGATTTTCCAATGTTGTGAATATTAGTTATAGCCTAGGTTTGGATAATTTTAGCATGATCTACCTACCCCCCACAAATAGACGAATACTTGCAAACATGTAGGCTTGTATATTTTTAGATTTCTTCAGCATGTGGGCTTGCACACAGTGCATTAACACTGGGTTGCTCTAGTGAGAGATACAGGTGACTTTCTTGGGTGAATGGAAGACGCTTGTCTCTAACAGAGGCGTAGGTGAAGCGCTTTTCCCTGGGGAACCATATTCTTTCTATGGAAAAAGAACAATTGTTACATTTACAATTTCACATGATATTCTCTTGTTTTCCACCTCCTGGAAAGTCTGCACGAGTGAGTTGTGCAGGTTTGAGCTTTAAAGAAATCTATGATGGATTTTATGGAGCGATTTACGGAATTTGTGGTGGGATAAATAATCCACTAATTTGCCATATGGGTGAAAGCTGACCATTTTTCAAATCACTGACATGCAAAGCAAAATTACGGTATAAAAAATGCATAAATTGACTGCAAGTAAACCTTGAGAAGCAGGCAGAATTCAGGTGTTTTGGGCAGCTCATGTATTTTATTGTGGGTCTTCCTGGCAGCAGGATCATGGAGACTCACGCAAACAGCACATCTTTTACAAACTGCCCACAGAATAGGCACTTGTTTGCAGTCTCCGACCTTAATTTGTACCTATGGCAGGCATACAAATATCAGCACGGTGTGATCCGGAAAAAATGTCTGGCCTTAACCACTTTTCCTATTCTTTGTATAGTGTCAATAAATATTGCTGTGCTCCTGCCCTTGCTGTTCATGCTTTGCCTGTTACTGAAGCTCGTTGAAACATTTTCAGTATACTAAAGTCAAATGCCTGATGGGAATGAAATAATGTACTCCAGTGAAACTGATGGACAAGGTTTTAATTTAGTATTACATGTGGCTCAAGCAGTAACCAAATTGGTAATGGAGTGGACCATTTTGTAACATTTAAAAACAGAGCAACACAGTGATTGTATGGCACAGGTGACTACTTAAGGTATTGATTGCTGTACTTTTCAGTCCACATTTACAATGTTAAAAACACAAGTTCCGCAATACGAAATGCTGCTACATGAAAAGCCAGCACTGCCTGAAGGCAGGGAATCTCACAATAGGCCATGTGATAACTTTGTTAAAAGTATTAAAAACAAGTTTCAGTTTGTGACTTTAGGCCTTTATTCTTGAAAGCAATCAATTATCGAAGTGGGAAACAGGCATAGATTAAAATTCTAGTGTAAGTCTTGATAAAACATTACTCGCTAATGCACTGAGACCCTCTTGGGTTCTGACTAATGTTATATAGCCAGGGGTGTGGAATTTTCTAAATAATCTACGTGTCCAAGGGACAAAATGCCACTGAGATCTACATGTCCTGTAAAATCCACTTGTCCCACCTACTCCCGTCCCACATCAAACATAAGGGCTCCAGCTGTCTATATTTATCTGTAAAAATCAGTAAAAATGGAAAGCAGGGAGCCTTAATTAAAAAGAAAACTTTAGTTTGGTTGAAATAAAATATTTGCCTAAGATCACACAATTTAAGCATGGAAGCTATAGTTTTAAATGTATCAAGCCAGGACACAAAGAGCATCTAAATAGTTCCGGACTGTCAAGAATTCTGCAGCATCACAAATAGCAGATAACTACTGTAAATAAACTCTGCACTCAAGCAGGATTTTGCACAGTCACATATATTGCAACCAGTATTTACTTAGCTCACTGTTTAAAGAAAAAAATCATGATCACTAATAATGAACATCTGTCGCCAACAAGCCACACCTATCCAGAATACTGGACTATCCCAGAGCATGTAGAAATATCACAAATAACGGACAGTCATCACAAACATATGATTCAAGTAAGACTGTAGAGATACAATGACCAAAAGAATCCTGAACTATGATTAAATAATATAACGTGAACGTGCATTTGCAGAGCTATTTGAGGCAGAACTGAAGTGCATTGCAGAGCTATTCATAGAGGTCCAGTCCCCCTTTTTCACACAAGAACAGTCAGTCAGACTGATCTAGTTGTGGTCATTGTCAGAGCTCTGCATATCTATTTGTATAAAGTAGCCCTTATCAAATGAACACACTACCATATTTGAACTCCTGCCAAGACGTGAAATCTGCATTATCTCTTCTTCTTTAATGCTAGTGCCCTTCATATCTCCCTCACCACCTCCCGATTTCACTTGTTTCTAATATTCCTGCCGAGTTATTTTAAGACATGACTGATCTTGCATATGACCTTGAAACTCACTGAGAGTGCAAAAAAAGTCATTCTTTTATTAGAAATGCAGTTTAATAGCGCAAACTCTACATGAACGTATTGGAGAGCTTTAGATGAGCGCCAGTTACATTACTAAAAGGACACGTTCATTTATTTCTAAGTGTAGCACTGTTGGCAGCTGCACGAGATATATATGTGAACTTATGCATAGCCTGCAGAGGGGACATTATTCTGGCAGACGCCAATACAATATTAAGGCGATCATTGTAGTCGTCAAAGAGAAAAACAAAGTGGCTGCTAGAGGTACATCAGGTGCCTCCCTGTGACCCGCCTTAGGCATTCTCTGCTACACTTGGAGCGCGGCGCGGCTGAAGTTGCTAAATTAAGTAAAACAATTGTGGCTCACTGTGACAGTTGCCCTTATACTCAGTCAGGCAGCGCCATTCCGACCACATAGGCACACGCCTGCAGTTAACTTTAATCCAATGTAGATCACGCTCGATATCACTGCATGCTTTTCTTTCCGTCGCGTCTCCACCTTCACTTACTTTCTCCTACTGAGGTCTTTAATCTGTTACTTTTTCCCCCCAGTGCAGAGCTGCCTCACTTTATCGGGACGGAACATTATGCTGATTAATTGGCCAGCCAAAACACAAGCACCCTGGAGATGGTGGAATTGAAGAGCCTTTTGTGACCTTTTGCGATGGAGGGAGCGTTCTTCAGCAGAAATACTGATTAATAATCCCGGTCACAAAGAGCTTTGCACCTTCAGCATTAGAACAGGGAGGCGGCTATTGCTTTCCAAAGTCAAAAGTCGTTTTAACCCCCCGCATTCAGTCTGAAGTCCCAGCACTGATGTGGTGCAACTTTATATGTGCAGTGCTCATGCTGCCCGCAATTAACTTACAAGGGAACAGCTAAGTGTCTTTTTACAATTATGAAAGGTACACTGCAGCGACGATGCGGAGGCACCGCTGCAGCTTAAAAAAAATGCGCACAACGGGCTAAATTAATCCCGAAAAATAGCAGTGTTAAGAGCCCGCGCTTTCTGCACCCACAATGACGCTGCATTAGCGAAGGTCCGTCAGCAGGCAGACATTAAAGTTCTATTACAATGTTTCAGTGCCATCTGTATGCAAGCAGGGAATAACAACACTAGCAGTGCTATGGGGGGGGGCGCTTTGGCAGTGCTTTAATTTTACCTCAAATGTAATCATGGCCCCGCTCGCGGCGTCCCGAAGTTAAACTGCTTGCTGAGAGTAATGACGTTTCACTAACTAGCCAATCACTGGCTAGAGCCCAGTGAAGTCATGAGCTGCTAGCCAATCAGAGGGCTTCAAAGGCTCCAAAGGCTCTCTGCAAGCGTTTATGATTGGCTGTGAGCCCTAGAGTGCCCACAGCCTATTTTATTTACGTGATTTAATGTCTACTTGTCCGTTGGACAAAATAGACATTAAATCTTGTTGCCCAACAATAAAAACAACATGGTTCGGGCGTCGGGCGATAGGATTCCCCCACCCCTGTATAGCGCATCCTGCAACTCCCACCGCTCATGTACTTACGCTGCAGAGAAGCAGCAACTGACCGACTCCGAGCAGAATACAGCAATCATGTATGAAGTTTCGTTCCTTAGCAGTTCCCAAGCCTTTAATGTGCTTTCAACTGCTGCAAAGTGGAGCTAATCAGCTGAAATATTGATTGGGCCCCACAGAAGTTGGCGCCCATGTTCAGGGCATGCACACATTTATCTTTACACATGACCAGGTGACTCCGGGCCTTTATTGGGGTTACTTGAATGGGTGTATTTCTATGCAGTTCTTGTTTTGGGCTGCTGTATAACCACCATGTGTTTCTGTTCTGTATACTGCTGGAGTATGCTGTTCTGTTTGCGAGGGTTTACCTTCTCTGAGTGAGTTCTGATGTACATACTGTAGTTCTTCATACAGACTTCATCTTTGTAAACCGCTTGAACCCACTCTTATGTTTTAGCATTTGCGCTTTTGGCATAGCAAGCTGTTTGGTATACCTTATTTGCTGTTTTGTCGTTGATTTCTCCCTGCGCTGTGTCACTTTTTTCTTCTTTACACAGCAGACTGCTAAATGTCATCGTACGACGACATTGTAGATCTTGTGTGAATGGTAATAGATTTTACTGCATATTTGAGGCTTGGTGAGCACCAAGCTTCGGTGCTATGAGCATAAAAAAAATCATTACTAGAACACCATGGTTTGTAGTAGTATGAGTGGAGGAAGTGTTTGCGTTCATGCTTTTGTACATGTACATGTATGCACACGTTAGTGACGCCATGAGTTGTTGTGGTGCCAGGGTATGTACCTGTGGAGTTACATGTTCAGTCTGGGCATCCACTTTTTTGTTTTGACGTAGCAATTACATTTATTCCCCATGTTTACATGCTTTTTACTAAACTCATTTTCCTGCAAGCCTGTCTGTGAACACCCTCAATAAGACAGTGGTAGTACTCTTCGGAAAGGACTCTCCACTCTGTCCCCAGCCTGCTTATCTGAACTTGGACCCATCCCGTGCTGCTAGGCCAGGAACCTGGGAATCATTGTAGTCAACAAACCAATGTCCAGTCACCTGATTACCTCTTCCTACTTCCACAAGACTTCCCTCAACACCCGTATCCAAATCTTCAGATGCTTTCCTTCTACACCCAGGCACCCAACCAGATTACCATCCAGGCGCTCAACAGCAATCTAGTCTAAAGAAACACGCTGTATGTCAGATTCTCCACCCAGCTGACCAAACTGCTCCAGATCATTCAGAATGCAGCAGCCAGGCTCACTCAACCACACTCCACTCGCCTCAATGACCTCAGCTGGCTTTCCATGCACACTAGTGCACTGTTCAAATTACACACACATATAAAGCACTGCATAATCTAGACTCCTCTTACCTGAATAGCCACAGCAGCTTCCACACCGCCTCTAGACACATCTGCTCAGACAACCTTCTACTTGTTGCTGTCTCGCATCCGACAAGCTAGAATCGGCGGTCCGCCCTTCTGGTACCTGGCTCCTAAAGCCTGGAACAAACTCCCACCTTCATATTAGGGCTGCTAGCTCAGTCCTTGAATTCAGGAAGAAACTGAAAACATGAATCTTCACGTAGGCCCTGTTAGACCTGGCACCATTGGCCTGGGTCTTCCTTCCATTTTTGTTGTTGCCCCATGTATTTTTGCTGGTATTAGATGCTTTGGGCACTGTGCCACTGCTATTCAGTGCCACAGTGAAAGTGCTCCCTATTGTAAGTTGATGTACTAATCGGTGGTTCCATGTTTGGCTATTTGGTTTACTTGTAAGACCCCAGTCTAGTGCGCTGAGTGCCCAGGGTGTGTAAATCCAAATGCTGCTGGTGGGCTTGCAGCACTGGTTGTGCCACCCACGGAAGCAGCCTTGTAAAATGTGTCTGAGGTCTGCCATTGCAGAGCCTTCGTGCAGGCTGGTACTGTCATGCTGACTGGGCAAGTGCACCCACTTGCCAGTCCCTAAACCTTCCCTTTTCTTCATATCAGTCACCCATATGGTAGGCCCAAGGGCAGGGTGCATTGTAAGTATAAGGTAGGACAAGCCCTGATGTGTGTGGCTCTGTGTGTGTGGCTCTGTGTGTGTGGCTCTGTGTGTGTGGCTCTGGGTGTGTGGCTCTGGGTGTGTGGCTCTGGGTGTGTGTGTGTGGCTCTGGGTGTGTGTGTGTGGCTCTGGGTGTGTGTGTGTGTGTGGCTCTGGGTGTGTGTGTGTGTGGCTCTGGGTGTGTGTGTGTGTGGCTCTGGGTGTGTGTGTGTGTGGCTCTGGGTGTGTGTGTGTGTGTGGCTCTGGGTGTGTGTGTGTGTGTGTGGCTCTGGGTGTGTGTGTGTGTGTGTGGCTCTGGGTGTGTGTGTGTGTGGCTCTGGGTGTGTGTGTGTGTGGCTCTGGGTGTGTGTTTGTGGCTCTGGGTGTGTGTGTGTGGCTCTGGGTGGGTGTGTGTGTGTGTGTGTGTGGCTCTGGGTGTGTGTGTGTGTGTGTGTGGCCCTGGGTATGTGTGGCTCTGTGTGTGTGTGTGGCTCTGGGTGTGGCTCGGTGTGTGTGTGTGGCTCGGTGTGTGTGTGTGGCTCTGGGTGTGTGTGTGTGTGGCTCTGGGTGTGTGTGTGTGTGGCTCTGGGTGTGTGTGTGTGTGGCTCTGGGTGTGTGTGTGTGTGGCTCTGGGTGTGTGTGTGTGGCTCTGGGTGTGTGTGTGTGTGTGTGTGGGGCTCTGGGTGTGTGTGTTGAGGTAATTGAAATTTTTATGGTCAATTGTGTCCCCTAACGTGTACCCCAACGGCTCCATGTACGTACTTCAAGTACATGTAATTTCCCTCCACAACCGAATCTGAAGACGCAAATACATTTGCGTCCAACGTTAACATGTCCTCTATCAGATCCACCATGAATGGATCGATAATTCAGTTCCTAAGTATGCCGTGCCACCGTCTTTACATGGTGCACTTTCACGTTTTTTCCTGGCTCTGCCGAGCTAGGCCCTGAATTCTGTCTTCAAGCCACTTCTGTCTCTGCCTCTGAAAGCTGCAGCATGGAGATGCATCCCTGACCTCTGCCTTACTTCCTGCCAAGCGAGCGGTGCCCGGCTCAGCCTGGTCTGCCTGCCAAAAACAGTATTTTACCTTCAAGTTATCAGCGTAGCCAGCTCAGCTCCTCAAACACATTCCAGTCTAGTGATTTAGGTAAACATATCCCCGACTACAGAGCAAAGAGCAAGTCTTCCTGTCTCCGTGCAAGTAATTTACGGTTCCCGTTACCAGAGTAGGCCCATGGCCCCGCACGTAGACACGCAGACACCTATGCACGCACTGACATTCAGTATAGAATAGCCTCTGCCCAAGAGACCTTTTACTCTAGAATAAACATCCTCTAAATACTAGATATCAGATATGTTATAAGGACAGGTCGATCTGACATGCCAGACTTCTGTCTCCTCTACTAGTGCTAAAAGTCAGACCTGTAGCTTCCTCCAGATGCACGTCAATCACACGTCATATTAGCTGCGCGCGCATTCAGGTCACAGGTTTCAGCTGACTCTGCAAGAATTCTTTATGCATCCACCCACTTATGACACTTTTCTGTGACGTTTCTAGTATACGCCTTCGAGCACACCCCTGTTCACGCCTTTTTGCTACGCACATGTGTTCTTACCATATACATTTCACTTGTCACGCCTACTGTATTCACTGCTACTGTGTCATTTTACTATATATGTCATGTACTGTTAATAAATCGTTGACATCTTTCCTGCCATCATTGCATACCCGAACCCTTGTATTGATGGAATAGATTTCCATGACTCGAGTCATCCTTTATGATTAAAGCCCGTATGACTGATGCCACGGACTCTGCCTCTCATTTGATTGAGCTATTTCTTTACTTGACCGAAATTATCTGGCAAACTCGTATACGGTAAAATATTTACCACAGTGTGTGTGGCCCTGGGTATGTGTGGCTCTGTGTGTGTGTGTGTGTGTGTGTGTGTGTGTGGCTGGCTCTGGGTGGGTGTGTGTGGTAGTAATTGCTGTCTGCTGAGCTCGTCAGTAGGGTACAATAGGTCTCACATTTGCGACAGATTAAGCTAATGGCAATGTAAATGACAATGCCACTAATTTATCTGTTTTCAAAACCAACACATAAACACATAAATACAAAATTTGTCATTTACAATGCCAATAGCTCTAACTTTTCCAAAGGCGAAACCATTGCATTGTAAATGCTTGTTTTCTCAGCGTCCTTTGAAAATTAGAATATAAAAAATAGTTCCCAGTAATACCGGAAGTGGCAAACCGTACCCTACATGCAAAATGCACAGAGGAGATCGAAACAGCCTCCCCATTTGTTACATCCTGTGATCGAAATATACTTACTTCCGTTTTAAATATGTCTAGCCAAGTGCGTTCGTCCTGCTTATCTAGTTCAAAGTGGCACGTAGGTAATGTTGTACATTTAGCAAGGCATGCATTTACTTTGTAAAATACTTGTCTAAATGATGCAGCCACGTGCAGCCAAGATTACAAAGGCATTGTGGGTACGGGACGGTTTCGCTAAACAAGACAGACAGTCATCATCAAATGAATTATGCTCATCATATTTATTTAGCACGGCTGCCAATCTCGTTGGTGTGTTTTTTTTCCAATGATTAACTTTGTTTTATTTTTTATTAATCGCAATTGTTAACTAGATTACGTGACTACGTCACGCTTGGCTTTTGCCTTGCTCAATGGGATATTTCTAAATTTTTGCACAGTGGATTTATTTATTTATAAAGTTTTACGATCAATAATTTGCTGTGCTCTGGAGGCTTTTCGGATCCTTTCGTTTCAGTGTTTAGTGCATGCTAGGTTGCTGTTGTGGCACTTATAATTAACTCTATACTTTTTTTTGTGCAGTTTTATATAGCGCGAACTCGACCCAAAGGTATTGGAGCGCTTTACATCAGCACCAGTCATGTTAAACAGGGACACATTCATTTTTGGGAGGCACCAGGAGATTGAGTGTTTGTCCAGAATCACAGGATGCTGAGCCGGCTCCGAGACTCGAACCTGGTTCCCCAGCTCCAAAGTCGGCCGCTCTAGTCATTATGCCACACCCTACCTCATAATACTTGGGGGACTCGCAAAAGTGCGTAGATGTTGGGCTCACCTACAAATGAAGGTGTACATCACACTCCTTATGGTCCTATCCTATCGAAACATCCATTTTCCTCCCCGACACTGTTGTTAAACTATATTAAATCTGTTCTACTGGCCCTTTTCCGGCATTTTGTACCTGTCCTGTACCCATATATATCTGCAGAACCTGTTTCTGTGCAATAACATGTACTTTTGATGTGTCATTTGGGACAAGATTGGGTAGCATTTGTACAAATAAAACGTTATGTATCATGCTGGAAGTGAGATGTATCAGTCAGTCTATTGAAATGACTGAGCATTGCTTAATTTTTAAATCCCTCCCACACAGTACTGATCATAACCCTACCATCACAAAACCACATATGTGAGAACGGAGAAACTGAACTCATTTTGCGGTGGTGCATGATACATCATGTGTAAAACAGAGCCAGCACAAGTAAAATGTCATAAGAAAGTATCTCGACTCTCGTGAAACTTGCTCAAGATAAGCACTGAAATCCGACTAAAGAGTCAAGTCTGTTTCTCAAAGTTTTCTGAATCGCCATGACGCGGTGGCAGGGGACGAATAAGTAATGCATGCCCTGGGATTTACGCATCCTTAGTCATTATCCTGCCGTGTGCAAACTACTAGAATGTCTGGCGACGAGTCAACGTTTTCTACTGGTACACATTAGTTTGTACATTTTGGGGTGTGTGGGGGGTGTGGGGGGACTCCATGGCCCGTCTACACTTGTTCCTTGGAGAAATGTTTACAATGCCCTGGGGATATCTACCTGTGGAATGTGTACAAACATTTTCCATTCCGCAAAATGTAATTTCCTTTCTCATGCCTTTAAAAAGAAATGATATGCCCTGGAAGTGGGTTAGGGGATTGAACTGCTTTGCTCCTATATAAAGAGCGAAGTATTTGGTCACGTGAAATCACGAGGTTCCCAGGTTATGGATTTCCAAATTATTTTTGCACCTTAGGGCAAGCAATCGGAGTTATGGCGACGAGTGCAAATTACTACCATGTTGTGGAAGCCGACGGTGCTGGTCATCGGGCACATTGGTACCGCGTTCTATGGGGCCATCAGAGACACCATGCCAATTTACACACATGGCCATGAAGTTAGGCCTCTTACAAACTACTGACCTGTCACCACACATTACAACAATTATTCCTACCACATCGGTCCTGTCTACATTTTGACGAATTACAACTTTTTTAGAGTTTTTTTTATAGCGCGAACTAGGCCCGAAGATATAGGGTATCGGATCGTTTTACGTGAGCACCAGTCTCGTTACACAAGGACACATACATTTTTGTTAGGCACGGGGAGATTAAGTGATTTGCTCAGAATCACAGGATGTTGAGTGTCGTTGCCGAGACGGTTCCCCAGCTTCGAGGTCACCAGCTTTAGCGGCAAGTCTACATCCTGTCCCCATTGGCATGTTTAGTAGAAAGATGACAAAAATGTCTGGAAAAAACGAAGGCAAAAAGATAACCAAAAAGCAATCCTATGTTGGAAAAAAATTAATTCGCATGCAGATATTCCAGTGTCCATTTATTTTTTCGCCAATGTGAGTTCAAATGTAACTTTAATTAAGTGTGTGTATGAATTAGGATTTTTCACTGAAAGGCTTTAAATCACAGCCTGGCCACCGAATAAAGTCCTATCTGTCTTCCAGATGTGCAAGGCTCGAACAGCAGTTAATCATTGGAGGAAAATCGATAAGCTATCAAGAAGGCGGTCAAAAGCAATAGGACCGGTTCCATGGTGGCCAGATTAATGTTTCACGTTTCAAGCCTTGTGTCATTGAGTGCGGCCCCGTGATTAAAAGTTTAGCAGATTTGTTTTAGCTATAAGCACAGTATATGGCATTGTAGTCTGCAATTATACCAGATTCCTCAACCTTTGCCCCCTAGAGCTTAATGGGAAGAGCACTCTGCTTTTTTTTTGGGGGGGGGGGGGGGGGGGGGGGAATTTAGAATACATGATTTAAAGCCACTGGTTTTATATCGATATGGTGAATATCGACTTTATTTCCCCTCTTGGTTTCTTTTTTTCCCTCTCTACCACCCATAATGTCTTTCCTATGCCGCCTTTACATTCTACAGCTCTCCTATCTGATGTAGCTTTGTTCCAACCCATTTTGTTGTTACCTGCAGCCTGTACTGTGTGTTGCTGCAGAGGATTAGGTTTCACAAGTGGCAGTAAACTTGAAAAACAGGTATTTTTGCGGTAATGCTCACTCCACCCCCTTGTAAATGGGTGGCATTTTCTCCCAGTCGGAGAATAAAAAACTGTTTCAGATTTTCTTGCAACGTTATGATATCATGGGTGGGTGTGTTAGTTGGCTGATGTTTTTCACACTATCAATGCCTTTCCTTCCATTTTATTTCCATTTTCGGATTCACCCAGCTTTTGTACGTGCAGAACTATGTCATTCTACAGGACCAGCAAGGAAGCAGGAGTCATTTTAAGGAGCTGCGGTGTACAATTTCAAAATCTTGCTTAGCCTAGCCAAAGTGACTTAGGGCCAGATGTAGGTAGCCTAATACCGGTCGGTAACGGCCGAAATGACCAAATTTAGGCTTTTGAGATGTAGTTGGCCAATTTACAGATTCGGTAATTTACCAAATCAGTATTTTAAGGAATCGGTAAATTACTGATTCCTTAAAATACCGAATCGGTAAATTACCAAATCTGTAATGTAGGGAGCACTCAAATGAGTGAATTGAATAGTTCAGGATTCGGTATTTACCACCAACTAAAAGTTGGTGGTAAATATCGAAAACCTTTGAAAAAGCAAATTTGCGCATTTCCAAAAGTGCCATGTGGCAGACATACATGCCCTTAGGGCATGTATGTGTGCCACATGTGCACACATGCACGATTCAGGGTTACAACAGGGTGTCAATGTGACACCCTTGAATGTGTTCCCCCTATTACCGAATCGGTACTTACCGATTCGGTAATTCCCATTCATTCCTATGGGCCTCCATGCCCATAGGAATGAATGGGAATTACCGAATCGGTAAATACCAATTTGGTAAATACCGAATCGTATCGATTCGGTAATACTTACCGAATTTTTACCTACATAGCATTTACCGATTCTAAAATACCAAATCGGTAAAATTCGGTATTTTAGAATCGGTAAATTTGGATTACCTACATCTGGCCAGTAGTTCAGAAAATACTTAATTTACCAAATTAGACTCCCTTAAAACTTCTAAAAGCCGAATAAGGAGGGAAATGTGTAAACAAATCAGTTGTCTTAACCCCTTCGATGCTCATGACGGAACGGTTCCGTCATGAGCGTCGGTTGAGCTGTGCTCATGACGGAACCGTTCCGTCATGAGCCCGTTGGCTCATTAGAACCTTCAGCACAGCGCAGGAATCTGCGCCGCGCTGAAGGTGTTAAACCACTACTGTTTTGGCATCAAGTTGTGTGCAAATCCAAATGTGCTAGTAGACCAGGACAGTTTCAATGACCTACTGGCCCAGGAGTGGGTCATGCATTTTCAATGGGATGCTCATATTCGGATATCTTTGCTTTCCCTTAAGCCTTTGCAAATCTGGTCTGACCCCAGAAGTATTCTAATGATAGAGCCATCCCTAATGAAACTAAAATACATGACAATGATTAAATACTGGAAAATTCTCTATTGAGAGCTACACTGAACACATCACACCCCTGCTGCAAACCCCATTGGCACAGTGAGTGGTATACAGACCACATGTTCCTCATTTCTGAGACATTTGTACTTGAGGGTTTGTCTGGGGCGTTTTTCTCATTGCTATTTTTTTGTTTTAAATGAGGACTCGAAGTACCAAAGTTTGTTTTCTGCAAAAAGATTTATTATAGATGAAATTCAGTTCTCTTTTTTTTCTTGACTCAAGTGTAATGCCTTTAATTTGCACTGGTTAACACCTCTGCTTCGAAAATATAAAATAAAAAGCAAGAGGAAAACCCTTAGGTTTTGATTAAAAAAATAAAAACTTTGAAAGTTTCATTTCTGATCCAACAATCATATCTGATGTACATCATACGTATGTCTTATCCATTAACTGCGTTACTTCTTAATTGTCTGATTGTGACAAGGAGTATATTTTTATTACATTTTTAAACTGATAAAACTATGAAGAATTGATCAATATGGTTTATAAAGTATTTAAGTGATTTTGTTTCATTATTTTATTGTTGGGATTATTGCAATAACTATCTTTAGTTATTTTATGAACATATCACTTATCAGAAAATGATGCTACCAATAATGATGATTGTGAAAAAGTAAGTGCTGGCCATACAGGAAATTTTTGGTCTCCTTCTTTTGGAGTGACAAAATAAAGTTGTATTTCAGAATTTTGTCTGGTATTATTTATTTTATACCTTTCTGCTTTTTTGTTTTCAAAGTTCAAAAAATTCGTTATACAAAAAAGACACACCCAATTACATTTATCATACAATATGTTCAAACGTATATAAAACCATTACACATAACAAACATTACATATATCTGAAATTCATATGTACATTAACACAAAAATGTATGCATCAACATCATTAATTAAATTTGCACTGACTTTTCTATAAAGAGAAAACCATTCTCTATATTCAAAAATAAGGAGAAATCAAGTGGAGAAAACAATCTATGTACACAACAATACAAGTTAGACTGAGAGAATCAATCAGAAGCTCAGTGTAACACAAAGATAGTTGTTTAAGGCAGTTATCAAGTGCTTCTCTCCAACTGGCCGACGCGTTTCGAACTCGCTATTTTACTTAGCGTGTTCTCGTCAGGGCGTAATGACTATCCTGTAAGGGTCATGCAAAAATAGAAAGGAGATTGACGTCAGTTCTTACTAGATCTATCATAGCCTGATCAAATAAAGTGCTCCAACTCATGGGTTCATACCTTGAATAAACGTCACTGGTGGATGGGGTTCAATGTGCGCTATAAATTCCCGGTCGAAATATCTAAAGGGGATGGATGGAAGGGAATCAGGATCAGTTATGTTTCCAATAGAGAGTCAGATGCCTTATGCCACACACACGCGAGCCTCGCTCTTACCTGCGAGTACTCGCGTCTCTTTTCAAAATTGTTTTTTTGGTTTTGCCTTCGTGCACAGGGGAGCCCCCCTGAATGCACTGGAACCTGTCAAGAAGGGGAAGGATGGTCACTGAACTGTTTGGTATCCCTTATCAATAATGTGGTTCTCAAAGAAAGTATATCAAGGTACCTTCGACTTTAGGTTTTTAGACAGTAGTCTATCGGCCACTCGGTCTTGGTTATTCGCTTCGTGACAACCGGTGCCTCCAAACGAGACGTCCGGGGACGCGCAGTGTTAGTTATCTGCCAAAACAACAGAGAAGCGCGTTCAGTTAACACACCGCTTCTTTTGCATTGCGTGAAGTACGCTCACAATTTTACAAGGGCGGGGAGCACATACCTGGATCCCGCTATTCAATCTGCTTGCATCACTCCTGCTAGCACTCCATCAATGCGCCATGTTTGAAAGAGGCGTGACTATTTTATTGTCACGTGATTGATGGATTTCTGGGACATGTAGTCCACTTGTGAACTACAAGTGGACTACATGTCCCAGAAATCCATCAATCACGTGACAATAAAATAGTCACGCCTCTTTCAAACATGGCGCATTGATGGAGTGCTAGCTGGAGTGATGCAAGCAGATTGAATAGCGAGATCCAGGTATGTTCTCCCCGCCCTTGTAAAATTGTGAGCGTACTTCACGCAATGCAAAAGAAGCGGTGTGTTAACTGAACGCGCTTCTCTGTTGTTTTGGCAGATAACTAACACTGCGCGTCCCCGGACGTCTCGTTTGGAGGCACCGGTTGTCACGAAGCGAATAACCAAGACCGAGTGGCCGATAGACTACTGTCTAAAAACCTAAAGTCGAAGGTACCTTGATAAACTTTCTTTGAGAACCACATTATTGATAAGGGATACCAAACAGTTCAGTGACCATCCTTCCCCTTCTTGACAGGTTCCAGTGCATTCAGGGGGGCTCCCCTGTGCACGAAGGCAAAACCAAAAAACCAATTTTGAAAAGAGACGCGAGTACTCGCAGGTAAGAGCGAGGCTCGCGTGTGTGGCATAAGGCATCTGACTCTCTATTGGAAACATAACTGATCCTGATTCCCTTCCATCCATCCATCCCCTTTAGATATTTCGACCGGGAATTTATAGCGCACATTGAACCCCATCCACCAGTGACGTTTATTCAAGGTATGAACCCATGAGTTGGAGCACTTTATTTGATCAGGCTATGATCGATCTAGTAAGAACGGACGTCAATCTCCTTTCTATTTTTGCATGACCCTTACAGGATAGAGTCATTACGCCCTGACGAGAACACGCTAAGTAAAATAGCGAGTTCGAAACGCGTCGGCCAGTTGGAGAGAAGCACTTGATAACTGCCTTAAACAACTATCTTTGTGTTACACTGAGCTTCTGATTGATTCTCTCAGTCTAACTTGTATTGTTGTGTACATAGATTGTTTTCTCCACTTGATTTCTCCTTATTTTTGAATATAGAGAATGGTTTTCTCTTTATAGAAAAGTCAGTGCAAATGTAATTAATGATGTTGATGCATACATTTTTGTGTTAATGTACATATGAATTTCAGATATATGTAATGTTTGTTATGTGTAATGGTTTTATATACGTTTGAACATATTGTATGATAAATGTAATTGGGTGTGTCTTTTTTGTATAACGAATTTTTGGAACTTTGAAAACAAAAAAGCAGAAAGGTATAAAATAAATAATACCAGACAAAATTCTGAAATAAAACTTTATTTTGTCACTCCAAAAGAAGGAGACCAAAAATTTCCTGTATGGCCAGCACTTACTTTTTCACAAATATTACAGAGGGTCCAGCTGTCCATACGTCCTAAGGACCTACCTCCTTGCCATTCAAACCAATAATGATGATGGCAGGTAGTTCCCTCATTTGGGTCCTTCAAAATCCCTGCAGGGGCAGTAGGCTTTGGAGGGACAGAGTTGCATGAGGTTCCAGTAGCTCTGAGGCTGCCTTGGACAGGAGCCTTGGGGGAGGCATTACAAGCTGGGATCAAGTGTGGCTGTTTCTTTTATTGACTGTTGCTTTGCTGAAAATTAGACAATCTTCCAAATAAGCCATTTCCCGCTCCCCTTGACTCATGGATTTAGGAATGGCCTTCCTAATTCAACTACTTCAATCATTTATGTGGAGCAAACCGGCTTTGTAAGTGAAAGGCATAACCCTATAGTTGCAAATGCCAAGCTGTGACTCTTTCTAAGTGTTTATCTGGGGGTTAGTTTTCCTCAAATCCCAAGTCACATAAGGGTCCCTTTCTGGCAGGAGTTGGCTCTATACTTTGCTCTTCTCACATCAACAGAAAGGTCATCTCTAAGTAAGGGCAGAGGGACTTTCTAACCTCTTTCCCTCAGAGACAAAGGTCTGCAGCCATACATCAAAAGTTGATCAAAAAGTTGAAGAGTCCGTCTGGATTGGACTAGTCGAGACATTCCTGGCAGAGCTTACCGAGCAGGCTCAGTTACATTAGGACAGTCCAATTTCTGTAAATCTCAGACAAGGTACTGTGCATTAGGCTATGTGTACCAAACTCAAGTTTGTATCAGCAAGACTCATAACTGGATCCAAACGTAGCTCCCACATAACCTCAGACCTTCAATCCCTGAACTGGCTACCCCTAGATGCGAGAATTCAGATGAAAATTGCGTGCATGACGCACAGAGCTTTACATCAAAAGTCCCCCAGCTACCTGGCAGACAAACTGACTATCTCTGGTGGGACCAGATCCTCAAGAAATGCTGAAAAACTTCTACTGAAACCACAAAAATTCAATAAGAAAAAAACCTATAACAGATCCTTCTCTGGGATGGCACCCAGAATTTGGAATGCCTTACCCCCAGAAATCAGACTTAACCCTTCTACTATCGCGTTTAAAAATGAAGTTAAATCCATCCTCATGGCTCAATACACATGAGTATGCTCTGCTGAATCAAGGTGGTGAAAGGCAGCTAAGCCACTAACTACAAGACACTTATCTATGCCAAACATAACTGTATTGTCTTTCTCTATCATATTCTTTGTACTTCTATGTGGATCTACCATTATTTCCTGTATATGTAACATTTAATGTCTGTATAGCGCTCTGATATCCGCTAGGATCTTGTTTGCGCTCTATAAAACTTTCAAAATAAATAAATTTAAAAAATCATCTTCTGGTAATATGCCTTAGACAACAGATTTTATACAACAGTGCTCTGTGCAAGACATCAACAGATCATATGAGCTGAGCGGTCCCAGCACTAATGAAGAAAGCGGGTCCGGGTTGAGGGTCTGGGCCCCACCTACACTGAACTATTTCTAGAAGTATGCATTTAATAAAAATACCTAGTGCACTTTTATCAGGGATGGGAGTTCTGAATCGACATCAGGCTACACTCATCTCACCATCCGCCTCTCTGTGACGGGTTAGGTACGTTCATACAGCAGCATCTATTTGAAGAAGAGGCAAAAATACAGACCTCTGGGGAGGTCCAAAGCAAAGTGCTGAAACAGGAAAAAGAACACAACTGGGACTTCCCATATGTGCAAATTGAATCTTACAGTCTGAATTACTATCATGCAGCAGATAACTTAGGCCCTGATAAGATGGGGTGGTTATCCAGCTTTGCTTCTTCCCACCACATAAACAATGGCTTGGAAGTTTAGCTTCAGCACCCGCTCAGCAGAGGCGCCCCTTCAGTCTGTTTCTTACCATCAATTGTATATTTAATGTAAGGCTCATCCATTATTACAACCTCACTTCCCTGGAGAAGCTGTTCAGGGCAGTCTCACAGGTGCACCAATGGGGTCATGCACTTTCTTTTGAAGCTCTTGCCTTCAAACTTAAATGCTACCCTCAAGATAGCATCCTTGATTGTCTTGGTACTTACCCTAAAAGTGTCAACAGGTGAGGCCACAGGTCTCATTGCATCAGTAAAAACAACAGTTGATGGACAGAATGCAGAACAATGTCATACATTCACCCCAGTACAGAGATCTGGGCCTTAATCCATTGTTTATTTTGCTCACAATGCCGTTCCAGTTTGAACCCAGCCATAGGCAAATCAGTCTTGACCCTGTGCCCCATGGGAACAGTCCAGCCCGAACTGCCAAGCCAGGTCCTTCCTGGACTGGAAACAAGCATCCTAGGACCAGTTTTGGAGTTTCGCCCCTCTTCAGCCAGGATACCTTGATTCCAGCGGCATGGAGAGCACGAGATTCACGTCTGAGCATACCCGTCCCAATCAGGGTGACAAATGCAAAAACAACAGTTGATGGACAGAAATGCAGAACAATGTCATACATTCACCCCAGTACAGAGATCTGGGCCTAAATCCATCGTTTTTTTGTTCACCGTGCCGTTCCAGTTTGAACCCAGCCATGTGCAAATCAGTCTTGCCCCTGTGCCCCATGGGATTAGTCCAGCCCGAACTGCCAAGCCAGGTCCTCCCTGGACTGGAAACAAGCATCCTAGGACCTAGACTGATTTGCATATGGCCATGTCTGAAGTGGGGTGGTGTGGTGAGCAAAATAACGATGGATTAAACCCAGATCTGTGACTGGGGGTGAATGTTTTGCCATTGTGCAACATTCGGTCTATCAATTGTTGTTTTTGCAGTTTTCTCATTGTATCAGTGACTGCATAAAAAATTAGCAATATCTCAAGTGAAGCACATATTGCTGTTCTAGTTTTTATGTTACGGTATACTGATTTGTATTATGCACTAATCACCCGAGAGGGTATCCAGACGCTTAGGCAGGTGTGTAGGCTTGTGGTTCCCAAGGTGCTTATATAAAGATCCAGACTTCAGTATCTTCTGGAAATCAAGAAGTGAGGAGGAGGCTCTGATGTGTTGAGGAGGCCGTTCCAAGTCTTGGGTGCAATGTTGGACAATGAGCGACCTCCAGTTTTGCTTTTGCGGATGCAGGGAGTGTGTGCGAGTGAGAGCGAGGCAGAGCACAGGTGTTTGGTGGGTTTGTGAAGGTGAATGCGACTGTTCAGGTATTCTGACCCGGTGTTGTGTAGGGCTTTGTATGTGTGCGTAAGATGTTTGAATAGACTGCACTTGTGAATGGGGAGCCAGTGAAGCTTCCCGGGGTGAAGTGTTTCTGCAGTAACACATTTCATATAAATAAATGGCCTAATCACAGTCCTAAAGATCTGATGTCAGATGCTGCTGCTCTTCTTGCATAAGAAAATACACAGATCCACACAAAAAAAACAACAAATACAGTATTTTAAAAATCTACTCTTAAGTATATATATATATATATATATATATATATATATATATATATATATATATATATATATATATATATACAAAAAAATAGTCACTTGTACATAGGAAACTGGGACAAATTTTCCCTGTGGCAGTTCGCAAACTGTTCCATGAATTTTAAAAAGCTCCTGAACTAAACAATTTCTGTATAAATAAATATAACCATTGTACATTTACATCAGTATAACTACTATCAAAATAGTGCAACTTCACCTCAAACTTTAGCTTTTTCCCACTGAAATCAATTTTCCTGATGGAAAAGGCACCTTTGATACTGACACCTCTGCTAACTTTGGAGAATTATCTCTTCATTCAAGTGTATGATATAGATTTACTCCTGCTGTTGACAGCAATACGGGGGCGTAGCTTAGTCAGTTAGACTCCGGGAATGTGAATCTCAAATTTCTCAACTAAACAAGTGGAGGGCTGAAGGGTGAAGGGGCGAAATGACAAAGGTTCAAGATGGGCTCTTCCCACGAAGAACACAGCCAGTAGTAATCTGCATTAGGTGGTCTTCTGTCTAGAGTGGGAAAAACACGATGGGTTGGAATGCTACCTCGAGCGATTGCCACTGGTTAGACTATTTGAAAGCATTCATCCCATCCCCTTTTGGATGCCAAATTGATAGTAGTATGCCTGGAAACCTGAGACTGGTACAACTTTCAAAGCCTACCACAAGCAATGTTTGTGAATTATAAAAAGAAGTACACTTGCACCCATTCAAGAAGTACTTCTGTGGATGCAAAGTTTACGATTTGTTTGTAAACCAGTCATTATATACATTTAAGTCTCCGTTTAAAAAAATGAACAGGTTTAATGCGATTAGTGAAATGAGAATGATGAGAAAAAACAACAAAGACATAGAAAACCTGACTCGGGGCCCCCCCGACTCACCTACCAAGTCGAGAATGCATTTGAGGGGTGTCACATCCCAAATATCTTTCCTTCATCTATGCCACATGGGCCTGGTATTTCTCCCTTGAAACTCATGATTATGGCCACTTACAACACAGCATCCTGGAGCCACTGACATTGGATGACATTTTAAATATATTTTCACCTCATGCAATCTTCTTAATGTCTGCTACAAGAAGCCTTGATGGTGTAGTACTCACATCAGTGCATATAGTTAGGGCTCCATATTTCCAGTTCTAGCCATTTACAAATCATTTTTCCAAGTGACTGTAGGCCCCATGTTCTCTGGCATGTTGAACATAGAGGTGGGCTCGTCAGCAAATTAATAGGGCAAGCCAAGCCTAAGAGTCCGTGCACAAGCCAAGCCATGAAGCGGTTGGCATGTGTATCAAGCAACAAACATAATGTACAAATATGATACAGTCTCTTCAACATTCAAGGATGTGTATTTTTTTTAGCATGCAGAGTTGCTTCACCTTAGTACATCAGATTATATAGTTTCAATTCATCAATTTAGGAACATTTATGTCTCATCCCCCCAACGACATCAGTATTAGTGAACTAGGGGGCAAGTCAGTAATCATGTAAACACTAAGGGGCACATTATGATGGAGGATTTTCCGCATCCTCCGGGCCGGCGGAAGCCACCGCGGCCCGGCGGATGCGGAAAATCCTCTGCGGACCCACCAAAGACCCACCGCCACATTAGGATGGCTGGTGGGTCCTGGTTTCAGTCCGCCGCTTTTCCGCCGCGGTTGGCTTACAACCGCGGCGGAAAAGCTCTACCATGGCTGGCGGTGTCTATCAGACACCGCCAGCCATATTAGGATGGTGTAAAATGTATGCTTTTCCGCGGCGGCTTTTCCGCCGTGGAAAAGCATACGGACCTTCACTTCGGGGGCCCGTTGCGGGCCCCCTGGGTGAAGGGGGTGTGGGGGGTGCACATGGGGGGTACCTATGGTGCCCCCCTGCATTTGCGTGAACAAAGCAGCAGGCACCGAGCGGTGCCTGCCTCTTTGTGCACGCAAATGCGGTGCATGCATTTTTGACATTGCGGCGGGTGCAGCTTGAAGCTGCACCCGCCGCAATGTTAAACATAGAGGATGTGACCGTCACCCTGGCGGTCACATCCTAATTGCACTGGAGGGACCGCTGCGGCCCCTGCGGACGGTCCCTCCTCCTCTAGGGTAGCGGACGGACGCAAGTCCGTCCGCAATCTTCATGAGCCCCTAAATGTGGCTTAGAGTCTTATAGAGGAAGCAACGTTATCGCCTATTAAATCAAATATAAGAATTGTTTGAACAGCACACATCCTGAACTCAAGTATTTAAAAGAGCTCTCATATGTGATAATAAAGAACAAGGAGACTCTGTGAAATAAAATATTTGCCTAAGATCACACAATTTAGACAAACAGGGACGCCTGTATTGATTCCAAGTTATCCGATTACACACTTTGAAATTCATTCACCAGACGCATATGTCTGTCTTTGTCTCTCTCTCTCTCTCACTCTCTCTCTAATCTGTTTCACTTAAAAAGTCACTGTTTTCCCTTTTGTTCAAGATGAGAAAAACCGACACAGACATAGCAGAACCGACTCAGTGCCCCCAGACCCAACACCCCAAACTCCAGCATGAACCTACACCCCGGCAGCAATTAATCTGTGCCCATGCACACTTGCAACTTCTCTCTTTACTGGTGCAATATTGCTAGTCAATAATTTGCTGTTTGAATACAAAACACATATTTTGCTAATACTAAACATGAATTATCAACCAGAACATAAATCACCGGATACCTAAATTAGGTATGGAAAGGTCTTTGTGTGTTGGGCCCTTATAATGTAATGCAGATTTGAGCTGGTACAAAAATGCACTTTTGCAATCAGCTTTCTAAATACATTAAAATAGGCAGCACTTATAAGACCACTTGAGGTGTTGTGACTATATCGAGGGGTTTGAAAATAGCCACGCAGAAAAAAGTAAATTTTGTTTATTCCAGTCTACTGCCTAAAATATAAATTCTGAATTCTTGAGGATCTTTTATTAACATTCAGAGGAAGGATTGTAGTATACATTCATCATTGCAATCCCACTGTCAATAGTGTTACTTTGCAGCACTGCAATGGTATGATGTATGTATCAAAAAGAAGGTGAACCAACTCATGACACACATCACTGAGATGCAGCCCACCTATGCAGTGCAGAACACAGGAGGTCTGACCTTTCAGAGTGAAGATCCATCAGCAAAGTCAAACAGGCCTCTGTCATAGACGGAGCCGACGGCTGCATTTTCATCATACCAGATCCTACGTATGCTGTACCTTATCAAGGAGGCCAACACAGCCACACTACATAAGCGTATTATTTACCACGACCAGACATCACTTTTCGCCCCGAAGAAGTTCAATGCGTATGAATGAAACGCGTTGGCTGGCAATTTTTTTTATTATTTGGATTCTTACGTAAAGAAAAAATACATTAAGACACCTTAACCAAGACTATATGACTTATTGAAAAACTATTGTCATTTAACGGGTGGTGCACCACTCCATATATTGGGTTCAACCATTCTCTGCTTCGCAGCTGGCACCCAACAACGGCAGGTGCTGGAGTAGCTTGTGCACACCCAACCAGACTTATTGTTGAATCAAACACAAAGGGAACACAGCAGGGGAGTGCGGTCACTGCGTCCGCCATTGCCTGCAACTGTATTCTGCTAGGCTTCTGTCATTGTCCAAGTACCATCTTTACCACGTTCAACCCAAAAAAAGTGAACAACAGAACCAGGATGAAGGATCAACTTTCCATCTGGCTAGGCTACAGTGACTTGCGGGACACAAACTCACAATGAAGAATAGAGGGACGAAAGAAAGCCATTAAGAGGATTGATCTTATTTCAGATCAGAGTATAAATGTCCTTCACTGGTGACACCATCCATGTTATGCCCAAACTAATTACCTCTTTTTCCACACCCCCATCATGAACACCCATATCAAGAGCCAAGCAGAAGCTTAACCTTCATATGACTGCATTTTAGCAACCTTGCCATAATAATAAACTGTAAAGCACAAATCATTAACCCACTAAAAAGCGGTTATGAAATGTTGCTCTCTCTGAAGTAGCCGCAAGGCAACATGAAAGAGCTGTAAAACATCAAAAAGAAACAAATATAAATGTACATATGGGGCATTTATCAAAGTATCAGAAAGTCATGAACTGTCCATCTGCCCAGCATTAGAATGTCTTGAGCGGAAATTTAATTGTGCACACCCCTAGTTACTATGCACAGCATTTCTTGAAAGTAATGCAGTACCAGCTCACACTTAAGGGTGTTGGAGATCCACCCACCTTCGTTTCAAGTCTTTTCTATTATATCAGTAATGAACAACAGCAGTTATTCACTATAGGTAGAATACAAAAATGCTGATCCTCGCTTTGGCTGTTTTAGATGCATAAGCGTGCCTGCACCAGATTCAGACAGATTGTCCAGTGCTAGCGAAGGTCTCCTACTGCTGGTCTAAGGCACCCGACATGTCTAGAGTCACCCATAGAGATAGTGCCAACACTTCAGCCCTGTAGTTCTTGGGGCTACACTTCAATCAAGTTGTCATCTCACCCCCCTCCATCTCGTCACAGGTCGGGTGGGGTCAAGAGCCTCACTGACTCCACCCTGTGACAAGTTTTGAAAGGGGCATGGTGAAAAAGCAAGATGCTAAAAGCTATGGTCTGGACTCAGGACTGATCCCATGAGGAGCAGGATCAAGACTGATTTGCATATGGTTGGGTCCAAACTGAGGTGGCATGGTGGGGAAATATTCACGGATTGGGATTTGGCTCGATCGATTGCCAGTGGCTGAGATTAATTCAAGAATTCTATCCATCATCTTGTAGTTTTTGCATTTGCTGCCCTAAGTGAGCTGGGTATTACCAGACACGTGTTCCAGGTTGACTGTGCCACTGGAACCAAGCTATCCCTGGCTGCGAAACCCTAACTGGGTCAAAAGTGGTCCTAGGTTGCTTGTTTTCCGGGGAGGGAGGACCTGGCCTGGCAGTTCGGACTGGACTCTTCCGATGAGGAACAGGGTCAAGACTGATTTCCATATAGCTGGGTCCTAACTTAGGCGGAATGTTGGGCAAACAATGAGAAATTGGGATGTGGCCCCAGTGATTGCCAGTGGCTGAGATTAATTCAATCTCTCCATCCATTATTGTCTTATTTTTGCAAAAGCTAGGGTCTGGGCAGACTTCATCTGTCAGTTCCCTGCTTCGGTGCTTAAGGCAACATGGAGCGATGTGACTGCATCGAAGGTATTACCAACACAGAGTTGTGTGGTGTTGAAGTTGCCCAGCAAAGGAAGTTGAAGGTAAGTCTAAAAAATATCTCTGTTTGCGGGTGAAAATGTGTGTACCTCTGACAGACAGAGATAGTGGGACTGTGTGTATGTGTGAGCATATTGGAAAGTCAGTGAGAGTGAGTGAAACTGCGAGAGACCAGTTTTGGTCTTTTAGATCCCACCAGTGAGATGGAGCTTATACTGTGCAACAGAGTAAGGAAGGAACAAACCACTGGACATCAAAATCTCAAAAGGTGAGGGGAGGAAAGAGTAGCGGACCCTTATTTCAGGTCTGCAGTCCAAAAAGTAGTCATTTTTTAGATTTCATAGAATGTAATCCAAAGTACACATAGCTTTCATGCATTAGATTTGGTATTTATTTATGCAGTTTTCTTTATCAGTAAAGACATTGTTTGAAGACTTTAGAACACTTATAAGAAGTGATAAGTTGATTAAGGGTAAATAGGTTACATGAGAACAGAAGTTCGAACCAATGATCACAACGAAAACAATAAATTACATTGTAAATGAGTGGACCATTGCGAGAACAAGGAGAATATTACACAGCAGCAAACAGCAGAAAATATTGATGGACAAAATGTGCACGATAATCTGAATATAAATTGCAATTCCACCCGAAATAGTGATCCTGTAGTCCAATGTTCGGTTTGGAGGTGATAGATAAAAGCAAATGAGAGTAGAAGGGAGTGTAAGTGAGAATGAGTGTGAGACAGCATCAGTCAATGATAATGTGTAGGAGTCTATATTTGTGTGTGTGTGTAAAGATGAGTGAAAGTGCATGCCAAGAGAGTGAATTCATGAGAATAAGTGACAACAAGTATATCTCTAAGTGTGAATGACTGCATGAGAATGCATGCAACTAGGTGGAAATGAGAAAGTGATACTATGAGAACAAGAGTATGTGCAATGGTGTGTGTGAGTGATGTAGTGAATGAGTGAGAGTAAGAAAGTGAGAACCAATGAGTGAGACTGAGTCAGAGGGACTGTGAAACAGTGAGTGTGTGAATGACAAGTGTGAGTGACTGAATGTAAATGAGCATAAGTGAGTGATCATGCATGAGCGTATTTTTACATGTAAGCATATTAGTGTGTGTAAGTGAAAGTGGTTGGGAGTGGCTGCAAATAAGTTAGAGAGCGACAGTGACTAACTGTGAGGGAGAACAAGTGTTTGAGAATACATGAGACCAAATGAGAATGAGGGAGTAAGACAGGGTATGTGCAAATGAGTGTGAGTGAGAGAAACAGAGTGAGTGAGGGAGTTTGAGGGAGTAATAATGAGTGCAAGTAAGAAAAAATGAATGAGTGAGTGAACACAAGTGAGCATGTGCTAATGAAACTGTGTGCATGTTACACTTGGAGTTTGCCTTTGGGCCTGGCATGCTAGAAGTAATTCTTAGCTTATCGTGGCACCCATGGCAAAATGCTACAGGTAATTATTGGCATATGGAAAACTTGTGGCAAAATGCTGGAGCTGGCATATTGGAGGCAATTCTTTGAGTAAGTGCCCCCCCTCAACCAACCTACAAAAGTTCATAAAGCAATGGATGTAAATAGTCTAAACCACTGGCCTCATGGGAACAGTTCATTTAGAACTGCAAGGTGAGGCAAATCCAAAAGTGAACAAAAGCAATGACCAGTTTTGGTCTTTTAGATCTCATCAGTGAGATGGAGCTTATACTGTGCAACAGGGCAAGCAAGGGACAAATGACTGGACATCAAAAGCTCAAGGGGATGAAAGAGTAGTGGACCCTTATTTCAGGTCTGCAGTCCAAAAACTAGTAATTTATAAGATTCCATAGAAGGTATTCAAATGTACACATAGCTTTCATGTATTATTAGAATTTGTATTTATTTATGCAGGTTTCTTTATCAGCACAGACATTGTTTGAAGGCTTTAGAACACTTACAATAAGAAGTGATAAGTTGATTGAGGGTAAGTAGGTTACATTAGAACAGAAGTTCGAATCAATGATCACAATATTGATGGACATAATGTGACGATAATCTGAATATAAATTGCACTTTATCTGAAATAGTGACCCTGTAGTTCAATTTACAGTTTGGAGGTGACAGATACAAGCAAATGATTGCAGATCGAGGCATGGTAAAAAACAGTGTGAGCTGAAAATACTCAAGGAAAAGAGTTGGGAAGTAGGTTGTCAGAGGGCTGGAGAAGGACAAATGAGAAAGGGAGGAGATGAAAGTAAAGGGAGAACCCTAGCATGGATGTCAAATTCCCTTGAGAAAGGAGTTCAAGAAGAAGGAAATTTAAAGGGAGCAGGTACTGCTGTACCGGATTAAAAGAATCTCTGGAAGAGACATTTTTCTATTCAGTCTTGAATATAGACAGCGAGCTAGCAGTTCATAATCCGGGGGACAGAGACTCTAAATCCTAGAAGCACCACCCAAAAAACATTATGTGGTGTTTTTAAAATGATTATATAATGCACTTGTAATAAGGCTGAAAGGATTTTGATCTTCGTGACAGAGTACCGATCCCCCCCACTCTATTAGTTAACCTTAATCTTCAGATACAGATCAAAACAGTGTCCAGAAATGTGCATTTCAATTGTGTTTGATCAGGGGGATTCTCTGATTTTTCTATGAACAAAACTTTAAGACTTATGTCTAATAGCTTGTGCTGTCAATACTTGACAAGGGCAATTAGCCCTTGTCAGGTTTTCCCACAGTGCATCTTGCCCCTTTGATAGCAGTGCTATATGCTAAAGTGTAATTTAAACATAAGATTATAACCACATTACACTGATTCTGCAAGCTTCAATGGATTCCCAGTGAAGTCAGAGCTATATATCAAATGGTGTCAATTATGCACAAAGCTCTTAACACTTTCACTTCACAATATCGGGCATTGAAGTTGAGATCCAGGCTCAGTTCCTCAATTTGTGCTAATATGCTGCTTTTAGAAAATACGGTGATGGATCAAGCCCTGATCTTTTGACTGGGTAGGAGTGTTCTGCTTAATTCAGATACTCTGTCCATCACCACCCCCTTTATGAATCGTTTTGGCCACCACAAGTCTGGAAGGGTATGCTCAGATGTGAGTCCCTTGCTCACTGCACCATCAGGATTCAAGCAAGCCGGGCCGAAGACGGCTGTAATGCCAGAAACCGGTCCCCGGAAGCTTGTTTCCTTTCCAGTAAAGAATTGGCTTGGTAGTTTGGTCTGCCCTGTTCCCATGATGCTCTGGGCCAGGGTCAGACTAATTTGCATGTAGCCAGGTTCTGAGCTGGGATGGTGCAGTGAGCTAAAAAACGGTGATGGATCAAGCCCTGATCTTTTGACTGGGTAGGAGTGTTCTGCTTAATTCAGATACTCTGTCCATCACCACCCCCTTTATGAATCGCTTTTAGAACCCCAGCATTTTAAAAGGACCACACAATGACAGTCCTTTTCAGGAGCTCCTTTGGATTTATATCCGAATGCCCTTCTAATAAGGTGGACGGAATATATGTCACATTTGTGAAAGAGTACCTATCCGCCAAACCATAAATCAGACCCTTATTCTTCTGCTGAGAGTGATACCAAAGCATTTGGCACAGTCAATGATGGCAAGTTTGATGCAATTGGCTTAAGCAGAATCAAGCCAGGATAAACTAGAAATGTTCACAGAAAAGAGACCAGGACAAACTCAGTTTTTGATAGATTGAGTTTTAAATGGTGGCAGCCTTGAACACATTTTAATGAAGGAGTTCATTTAAAGACATATTTAGGAGAGTACATTTTGAGACATACCAGTGTATCATCCGCATACTGATAAAGAATTCCAGAGTTCTTTAGTATGATTCCTGCTGGTTAAATCTACAAGTTGTTTAGAGGAGGGCCCAGAACAGAGCCCACTGAGACTTTCTGAATTAAAGAAACTAGTTTTGAGAAATTTGAATTTCAACAGATTTGTCAATTAAAAGGTGAACCAATTAAGGACAATGTCATCAGTACCCATGAGTTCCTTAAGGGTCTCAATGAGTGGAAAATGCTTCTCTGCATCAAATGCAGCAGATACATCAGGAAGAACTAGAAGACAGGAGCCACCTGATTAGAGGAGGAGGAGTGCATCGTCAATAGGTTGAAGCAAAGACATTTCTGTGCTGCAACTTTGCCTCAAACCCAATTGAAATTCATTAATGAGATCATTCTTAAACTGTTGTGAAAGTTTTGTAGTGATACATCTCTCAATATCTTTTGAGAAAAAGGCAAGATCTGAATAATATTAAAGTGTCTGAGATCACCCACACCCGCGGAGGATATTTTGAGAAGTGGCTTGACATGGCCAATCTTAAGTCAGTCAGAGAGCACAACTTCACTCAAGAGAGAGTTCACTAGATTGGTCCAAAGGAGCAACATTTGGTGTGCCAAGTCTTGAGCAAAGTGAGCAGGTAAAGTTTCTTGAAGTGGTTGGAGGGTTTAGTCTTCATTACAATTGTTGATACTTCATCAACTGAGCTTACATCAAAGATGTGCCATAAAACCTAGGGTTTACATGTAGAATTCAGCTGTGAGTTTGGGAGATCAGGCAATGATTGCCCTATGGCGCACACTTTTTAATCGAAGAACTTAGCAAATTCTTCCACTCTGGCAGAAAGGCCTGCAAATCTAATTGAGGGAGGGGGTTTATTAGCCTCTCTAGCAATTACAAATGCTTCTGTAGGGTGACTGTTAGCCCTACTGATTAAGCCCTTGAAATGGGTTGCCTTAGCATTGAAAATGTTTCATTTTTTTTTTTTTTAATATTTTTTATTTTACCTTTCACGAACGCACACATTTCTGAAAAAAAAAAAAAAAAAAATAAAGGAATACAGCATTTTGCTCATACATTTGTTCCTCTTACAATGCAATCAAATAAATTCCAAATTGAAGCTATTTAACCACCAAAGGGGGAAAACATATATCATGTATCAAATTATATAATAAACATAGTCATATTACGTCAGTAATAAATAAATCAACCTATTCCTGTTCTCCATTTCTCCAACGGTCCCCATAACTTAATACCTCGTACTCTCCCACTCCTACCCTTTCTTGCATATATGTATTTTTCTAAATTATGTAAGGCGATGAGGTTTGATATCCATGTTTGCAGAGTCGGAGGATTCTTATCTAGCCATACCCTGGCTAACATTAATCTAAAAACAGCCGCTGCCATAAACAAAAACATTGCATCACCTGGGTCCGAATACTCATTTCCTGTATCCACGCCCAACATGATTAGGCCTACAGAAAAGGTTAACCTGATCCTTAATGACTTGGTTAAAAAGTTTTCAACATCCTTGATTAGTGTGTATAATTGAGGACAGGTAGCAAACATATGGACAATATCTGCCTCAGTAGAGTTGCACCTGGGGCACGTAGTACCTTCTGTACCCCCCCACTTCGCAATCCTGGCTGGGGTGTAATATAGCGAGAATAGCGTTTTGTAATGTTGGGATTGCAAGGGGGCGGAGCATAGGATAGACCGACCTAGCTCCAGTGAGTCGTTAAATGATTCAGTTGTGGCCTCAATCCTTTCCCCCCATTTGGCCCTATGTTTGTCTAGATCGTCAGGTCTATTCTTTGCCAGTGCAGCATATATTAGCCTAATGGAGTATTCCTCCCCTGTAGTTAGCCCTTCCATCAATTCCGTTGGCTGAAAGCCCAATGGACCTCCTTGTTTGTTCCTAAGGAAACTCCTAATCTGAAGGTACTTAAAGAAGTCCCTTCTGTTTATTTTATATGTTCTAACCAAATCATCAAATTGTATTATGCCCTCTGATTTGACTAAGTCCCCAACTTGCTGTATCCCTTTACCCTCCCATTCCGCCATAATTGCATCAGAAAAGATTTCTTCAGGGAATGATTTGTTTTTATAGACTCTGGTGTACCTATTAAATCTGCCCATACCAGTCTTCTTCAAAAAAATACTCCAGATTTTAAGTGCTGCCCTTAAGGTCTTATAGGTCTGCCTTCTAAGATACCCCAGATCCGTATAGTACAGGAACCCGTTATCAGTGTTTAGCCCTAAAACCATTGTATAGGTTTCATTTGACATGTTCGTGGCCTTTGATGCCCCACCACCTCCTCCGATTAATCCCTGCATGTACTGCAGTGCAGCAGCCAAGAAATATAATCTAAAATCTGGTGCACCCCACCCCCCTCTATCCCTTGGCAGGGAAATAAATTTATATGCCCTACGCGTTTTCCCTCTTGCCCAAATAAATCTATTGGCCAGGCTTTCCAACCTATTGAACCATTTGTTGTCAAAAATCAGAGGTATTGACCTAAATAGATATAAAAATTTAGGCAAGACCATCATTTTCAGCACATTTGTGGTTCCAACCAATGAAAGATGTAGATTGCTTATCCTTTCCAAGTCTTTTTTAACCTTAGCAAGCAGTGGTTCCATGTTGCGCTCTACTAATTCCTCCAATTTTACAGTAATATCAATCCCTAGATAGGTTGCATTGCTGACCACCCTACTATCTAGACTTGATGCAAACCTATTCAGAATGATCTGTGTTTTAGTTTTATTTAGGTTATAGCCTGAAATCAACCCAAACTCATGCGCCACTGCCTCTACTCCAACCATAGCCATATCCGGATTTGGAGTCAATATAGCCACGTCGTCCGCATAGGCCAGAATTTTCACAGTGCAGCCATTGAGTGACATGGACTGAATAGCCCGGTTTCCCTCCAATTTACGTAATAATGGCTCAATGTACAGAGCAAACAATAGTGGAGAGGATGGGCAGCCCTGACGAGTCCCCCGTTGTATATGTATTAAATCCGAATGCCCTCCGTTTACTCTGATTTTAACCACTGGGTCTCTATATAAAGCTTGTATGGCTCTTATATAACCTGACCCAATACCGCACCACTTCATAGTTTCCCATAGATAGTCCCAGGCGACCCTATCAAAAGCCTTCTCGGCATCTAAAAACAATGCTGAAAAAGGGTCGCCTGTGACATCTGCCACATCGATCGTAGTGATCAGCGTCCTAATGTGCTGAGTGGTACCCTTCCCGGGTATGAAACCGTGTTGTGACGGGCTCACCAAGTGCTCTATACAGCCTGCTAATCTCTTTGCCAACATTTTAGAATAGACCTTGCTATCTGAATTCATCAATGTGATGGGTCTGTAGGATCCAGGTAGGGATGCGGGCTTTCCTTTTTTGGCAATAACAATTAGGTCTGCCCCGCGCCAAGAATCTGGTGAAAGCCCACCTTGTTGTACATATACCATAACTTCAAACATATAAATCAAAAAACAGTCACGAAATACTTTATAAAATTCAACCGGAATTTGATCGGGACCAGTTGCCTTTCCTGCTGGTAGGCTATTTAATGCATCTATAAATTCCTCCAGACATAGGGTAGAATCTAGCATTTCACCTTCTTCTTTTGTGACAAGTGATGAACGCACACCTCCAAGATAGTTCCTAGCTTCCTCCAGGTCCTCAGTATTGCCCTGTGTATACAATTTTTCGTAAAATCCTCTAAAAACCTCTCTTATCTCATCTGAGCCTGTAACAGTGATACCCGTTGAATCTAGTATCTCTTTTATTTCAGCGTCAGCCCTTTGCTGTCTGGCTTTAACCGCAAGTATGTGACCCACTTTCTCACTACATTCATATAGTTCTTCTTTCTTAGCCAAGTATTTTTCAGCAGACCTTTTCGAGAGGCTTTCAACTGCGTCCGCCTTTAGTGCTACAATTGTTAATAGTATATTTTCCAAGCTGGACTTAAGTCTTACTGCAGAAACTAGTTTTCCTTCCTCAATGATCAATTTTTGCTGATAAGTTTCATATCTTAACCTCTCTTTCTTACGTCTAGTCAACACGTAGCTTAGTGTTTCTCCTCTAATGCCTGCTTTAAAACAATCCCACGTCTGCCCTACAGAAGCTGTCCCGTGGTTAATCTCCCAAAAAATCCTGATCCACTCTTCCATATGTTTCCTATATTCAAGATCTTGGAGCAGACTCCTCTCAAACGTCCATGTGGACCTCGTTCTCTGTGCTTGCGTAACCTTGATTGATAATAACAATGGGTTATGGTCCGATATAGTTCTTGGATATTTCTCGATCTGAGTCGCGTAAACCAGGGACCTAGAAACTAAAAAGTAGTCAAGTCTCGGTTTTCTGTAAAGCTCCATTTGAAAACCCCTGACTAAGGGGCAAGATGGCCGCAGGCGGGTCGAGGTGAACAGTCGCACTAGAGCCTCTCTCCTGTCGGGACTATTGATGCGGGTTTAATGGAGTGCTAGTCTCCCTCACTAGCTGAAATAATTTAAAATAGGATTACTAGAGTCGTGCCTGGAGATCAAAGTCGGGATGCTGTGATGCTGGAGTCGTTCTTTCTTCAAGGAGCAGCACCATCAAAATCCAGTTTCTTCAGAGATCTAGGCAGCGCGGCGGCTGCTGGAATTGGCAGGTGGGCAAGGAATCTAGAGCGGAGATTCGGATTTTTAAGAATCAACCTAGCCAAGCTCTCAGTAAACTTTGAAGCATCGGGCTTAAAAGGCTGGAGTAGCACGATTCCAGACAAAATGCCGCCAAAACCGATAAAGTCTGACAAAAAGAAAAGCAAAGAAGATACCGAGCCTGAACGGAATGTCGTAAACCTCTCTGCATCGATAACACCTGCTACGAGGAAGGCGCAGGAACCAGCCAAGAACCAGGGTGCAATAAGGAAAACGCTTGTGCCACTTATCAAAAAGAAATCGGACGCGAAAGGGGAAAAAATGTTGGGAGATGAGCGAAGTAAAATAAACGAGAAAGCAGCGATCTCTAAAACCAAAAACAAAGCAACCCCTCTTAGGCAGCCTACCCTACCTGAAACATTCATCCGCCCTGGCTGTGCAGACAGTGGAGTAACCAGCAAGAGTCCGGAGGTAACCAGTGTTACAGAGCAAGTGCCCAATCCCGGTATAAGGCAGGGAAACGTCCTCGAGGACGCTGCGGGGCCGGCCGAGGCAGGAGCTCAGAGCGTGGGAGACGCCAAGGCAGTAGTTGCTAGGCAACCTACAGCGGAGCCTTCAGCGAGACACGAGGAGGACGCCAGCAGCAAGGTAACAGCTGGGCATACGGGACTGAGGGCTGGGGGAAACGCAAATGCTAATGATAACGCTAATGCTGTAAAGGATGACGAAAGGGAGCTGGCTCAGAGGGGGCTGCAGGAAGGCAAAAAGATGGTGGCTGCAGAAACTGATAAAAACAACGATAAGGAGTTGGAAGCACTAAAGGAGGCTGTAGGGCCGAGTGCCCATGAGAAAGCCGACGATATGATGCAGGCGATCATGCAGGTCGAAGCAGAGCTAATGGCTAGACCACCTAACCCTTCATGGGGAAGCACAGCCAGCTTGGTGTATGGAAAGTTAGCACCCGGGTGCCCTAAAGAGAAGGAGAAGGAGGATATATGTTCACTGGAGGGAGACCGCTTTTTTTCAGTGGAGGAGGATTCTGACCCAGCTCAGCAGGGGAGAAAGGGCTCCGAGCTGGAGGAGGAGGATGAGGAAGAGGCGGAGAGGGAGGATGAAGACGATGAGGAGGACGACTCATGGACAGCCTCTACCTCCTCAGAAACAGATATTGATAAGGAGTCTACATTGAAAAAGACAAAGACAAGGAGGCATAGGCGTGAAAGGTCACCGACAAGGGGCGCTGAAAGGAAGCTGGTTTGGGACTATTCAGCTACATCACAATCATATCAAGAAGAGCCAGAAGTAGGTTTGAATCAGGGAGATGCGTTTGGAAAAGTGTTTAGCATGCTGAAACAAATCCAATCTGAAGCGAGATCTACAAGCCGGAAAACGAGGCAAGACTTCAGGAGAATACAAACGACACTCAGGAAAACTAACAAACTATACGAAGGATTAGCAGGGAGAGTCTCTGAGGTCGAGGAGAGAACAGGCAAAATGGAGGACGACTTTCGTAGCTTTGGCGAATTTAAAGAACAACATGAGAAGAAAATAGATGACATCCTATGGAAAATGGAGGATTTTGAAAATCGCCAAAGGCGAAACAACGTTCGCATTTTGGGAGTGGCAGAAGGGCTGGAAGGGCAAGATCCAAGGGGGTTTGTGATCAAGTTATTAAGGGGGGCATTCCCTGAATCCCAGTGGCAGTGGGAGGCAGAAGTGCAGAGAGCCCACAGGTTCCCTTTTGTCCAGCGGAAGGTATACGGAGCCGAAGGAGGGTCGAAACCTCAACTCCCCCGAGCAATTTTGGTCTGTGTTGGGAACTTTCTACTCCGCGAGGAACTCATCCAGAAAGCTAGACCAGATAGCAAAAGGTCGGCGGAGGGAGTTACATTTTTTACGAGACCTGACTTCTGTCATGTGACAGTAGAGAGGAGGTGGAGACTCAGAAGTCTGATCTCGGAGTTTCAGGCTCTAGGTTCGGAAGCATATCTGCTTTTCCCTGCAAGGCTGAAAGTAGTTACGAAGGGCAAGATCAGGATGTTTACTTCAGAGGTAAAAGCGCAAGAGTTTATTCAGGACTTGGAAAGGGCGAAGAAAGAGGGACACTGAGGGTCAAATGGCTCAATTTTCGAGAAAGGGGGAGACATATTAGGAGATGGGAGAGGGGTGCGACCAACTCAACCAGGAAGCGTCCACACATAGGTCACGAGTGACCTATTTGCCCGTAGGGGGAGGGAAGGGGGGGACAGTCAGGGGAGGCGGGGGGGAAGGGAAGGTAAAAAACAGTTGAAGCGTACGATTTTGATAAGACAATTAGCACACATGGACTATGCATTTTGTTTGTTGCTTAAATTATTGTTTAAATTGTTGGATAAAGAAGGAGGGAGGAAGGGTGAAGGAAGGGGGGAGAAGCTTGAAATGATAGTCGGGTTAGGAAGAGTTGGCCCTTTTTTCTGCATAAAATGGCATGTAAGATTGTCTCATTAAATGTATGTGGCTTGAATGACCCAAGGAAGAGGACAAATGTAGCAGCGTACTTAAGAAACCTGCAAGCAGATCTAGTATGTTTACAAGAAACACACATAGAGGAAAAACAGATTTACTTAATGAATCAACTGGGTTTTGATGTGCTTGCAGCTAGCAGGCAGGGTTCCAGGACAAGGGGAGTCGTTATCCTAGGAAGAAGTAGAGAAGTGATTGTCAGAAGAAAGAAAGAGGATCGCTGGGGAAGATGGGTTATCACGGAACTAATGGTTAAAGGGCTCAACGTCACACTAGTAAACATATATGGCTCTACCGAGGACGATTCAGAGATCTGGGAGTTTTTAGATATAGAAATGGCACAGTGGCCTGAACCAATAATCTGCTGTGGCGATTTCAACATGCATGATCCTACAAGCTCATTTATGAATACAGGAGTAGTATATAATGGTAGAAAGAAAAAAGTAAGCAGGGCCATTACTAACATGGTTAAAAATAATCTTCTGGCAGATCCCTGGATAATACAACACCCATTTGTAGATGGTAGTACCTATTTTTCGGCACCTCACCAGGTGTTGGTGAGACTTGACTACTTTTTAGAAAATGTTTCATTTGTATAGTGTTCTACTGCCTTCGGATGGTCCAGGTAAAGAAAAGACGGTGCTTGCTCTACTTCTTCTCCAGGACTCTTAGACCTCTGGGAACCAAGGGGCGGAAAATTTGCGTCTTTTTCGATTGCTCTCAAGGGAGTCTAGATCATCAAGCAGTTAATTAAAACTGGAGGCACAGGCTTATATTTTCAGAGGTGTGCCTGCAGTATTTTTCCTGGTCAAATCTTTAAAACTATAAAAATAATAATACAGCAGACAGTGATAGTGTGAAGCCAGCATAGGTATGGAAGCACTGAACTTACTCTAAGACCTTAATCTAAGGAGGCATTAATCAGGTATGTGAAGACTGAATTTGACGATTAGACATTAGCACAATTGGAGCACTTTGGTCTCTGATCACGCTTATACACAAGAAAGCGACTGAAAAATGGATTGCAATATTTATTGATAATGATAGCAGTCTGAAGATACAAGTCTAATCCACTTTAAAGACTTACATATCTCGTCAATTGGGCACAAGTGTTTTGATCACTCAAAAACTGTGAGCTGTATAATGAGTCATAACGGTAGAGAGTGTGGCAAGAACACACTGGTAAGGATACAACAATGATATAATAAACCCTGAGCATATGAGACGGAACCTGTTGAGATACATTTACATACTTCAGACACTTAGATCTATTTATCTTTCCATTATGATCAATCAATATTCAATCTGCCAACACAAGAGTATAACTGTTGTGGTATTCCTTAAAATGATTAACTCAAGATCAACAAAGTGTAATTCCCTTGCAGTATCCTTAACATTTAACTCTTGCCCACATACAAAGCATGCCAACTCAAGACACACCAACTCTAAAAACATTGCATAGTTACTATGCTGGGCCTGGATATACAAAGACCCCACAAAAAAGGAACATGACAAGAACAAAAGCCATTCTGCTTTAGCATGTAAACATCCATGGAGCTCCCCTTTGGGGTTTTCATGACTTAAATGTACCTCTTGACCGGCAATAAATAAGGGGTAATAGTAGAAGAAATAGTGTTTACTATTCCTATTTTTGTGGTCTTGCAGATTAATATTGAGCAGAATTCTTAAAGGTTTTCTATCCCAGTCCTCCTCAGAGCAAGCCGAAGAGGCAAAAATAAGGAGAAAGCTTGAAGTTCTCTGCTTAAATATCTGAAGACACTTACTTAACCCACCCTTTGTCACCCGACAAATACATAATTTCTGAGCCCTAAATGCAAAGAAAATACCTTACTCTTATCCCACCGAAAATGATAAAAAATGATAAGCCACATTATTATTCAAAGTGTTTATTGACAATGCCTGTGCAAGCTGGTAAAAGCACCCTGGGGAAATCAGCAAACTTGATGGAATGTGGAAAAACCTAGGTCATTAACACACCCAGAACAGTTAAACGGCTGAGAAGAGTTACAGAAGAAATTTATGACTTACAATTTGGAATGGAGGCAGGTTATCAGTTTGAGTTTATTCCTTTTATTTGGCAAAAACAAAGCAATCAGATTGTAAATTGAATACAATAAAATAAATGTTCTAAAGTAAAACATGCAATATCTGACTATTTATATATCCAAAGCTAACCTAAAGAAACTAGAGCCTGTACAAGTAATTTTAAAGAAGATAAGAATGACTAAAAGGGCACCTCCCATGGTAAAAGCCCTAGCTAAAACAGCCCAAGAATGTACTGAAAACCTCAAAGCAAAGATAGCTATCTTATGTCTACACTATTAGGATCTCTTTAGTGCAGCAGAATGTTCACTAACCAATCTTAAGTAATTAAGCAGACTAAACAATTACTGAAGCAGTCTGCAGCGTTGCCTTTATTTACTATAATTGAAAATAACAATGAATCAATTGTGTTTAACTGATCATTGCAAGGCGCAGGTTTAAGGCATAACCCTGGCTTGGGTATGTGCATTTTCAATAAAAATGAGAGCTTCAAAAAACAAAATATACAGCTTATGAACTGTTAAAACATCAAAGGAGAGACATTTGAACTATAACAAATATTCATGCCTTGGAAAAGAACCAAAGAAAAGAGAGCTTAAGATTTCCAACCAATCAATGCAAGAAAAGTTCATCACTGCTGGGTGCAAAGTGAAACTACACAGCAACTGCTAGGAAGCAGAGGATTTGGAAAAGGCAACAGAGTATAAAGTTTCGGACTTGACAATTCAATTAAAATAACAACTAACAGGATAAATCACAACCGTCTTCCTGTACATACAGATTTTAATAGAAAAGACACTAATTTCACACTCATTGACATAAACCCAATTAGAGTGGCTTATATTAGTTGTACTGTGTCTGCAGAACTCACTTGGCATGCTTATATGTAGTGGGCAGAAAACCCAGAGTTTCAAAGCTACTGAAATGCACGAATTATAGGTATTTAAGGGAGGTAGAAATGTGAATTGGGGAGGCAGAAACAACATTTCCAGTTTCTTCCACACCTCCCCTGTACCAGACAGGAAAACTGAAGTGCAATCTTTTTAAACCACAAAGATATTCTTAGAGCTAATGGGTGCCCAATCATCACAGAGACCAGACACACAACCCCTTTTATCCAATACACGACTAGTCACTCTACAGTAAATATTTTGGAATAGAGTAGTTTTGCGTAGAGGGGAATCCTACAGGCTTGCCCATGTAAATCAGGCATGATGACAAGACAAGCAGTGTTATATGAAAGAGGGTGGTCGATTACAAAACTGTTAGAACTCTCATTATTAATGCAGAAAGGTACATCAATTATGTAAGTCTCATTTGGATTGTCTTTAATCAAACCATTAGCAGTGATTTACTGCATTTGTGCATGTATTATATTACAAATTCATACAATACATGGTAGATTCAACTTAATTCACTAATTCGTGCTCGGTGATTGTCAGATAAAGAAAGGGATTCAAAGAAGGGTAGGTTGTGTTTGGAAAAGAATAAGGGACAAAGAAAAAGTTGTGTCCTTTGAACATTTCACTCATATTCAACAAAACTTTTCAAATCATGTCATAGATCACAATTTGTTGCCACAATATACACTATACACATTAATTGAACATGGCTCATTTTCCAGTAAAGTGTGTATGTGTAGGTCATAATGTCGACGTTTCGACCCCCAATGTCGACATTATGACCCTTTCTTTATCTGACAATCACCGAGCACGAATTAGTGAATTAAGTTGAATCTACCATGTATTGTATGAATTTGTAATATAATACATGCACAAATGCAGTAAATCACTGCTAATGGTTTGATTAAAGACAATCCAAATGAGACTTACATAATTGATGTACCTTTCTGCATTAATAATGAGAGTTCTAACAGTTTTGTAATCGACCACCCTCTTTCATATAACATTGTACTGACCCAGGTCGATGAGGTAAGGGTTTACCCCATTATTACCTAACACGACAAGACAAGCAGGGCCCTTTCATGGTTATGTTTCTTTTAATGGTTGTGGATTATCCAAACATGAAAAGCATTGGTTTTGAAATAATGATTCTGAATACTTGAAAAGGTGTGGATGGAACACCTGGGCATCTGTCATTAGGGTTAGCTTTATAATATTAAAAATGTTTATTAGTTTTAAACTATGCCACTAGCGGCAACCCCCAGAGATAATACATGTTTGGTGTCAAAAGCATTAGCCCCGCTGTGTATTTTGTAAGAAGGATATCTTAGAGGAGATACCAGTTGCCCCAATATTGCTGGTTGAGATATCAAAGTTTTATGATGTACTGATGCAGATTGGGAGTTGGCTTCTGCTCTACTGCTATGGATTTTGACTAAAGTCTGGGCATCAAGTTAAGCTTATTGGAGCCCTCCATTGACACAAACTTGTGTGGACCCTGCTGCGCTGCTTTCGGAATATGGAGCTGCTAGAAATTGGGTTTCTGGTTGGCAGATGTATGCACCCTGTCCAAGCATGAAGCACAGTCCTAGTCAGGGTAAGTTTAGTACACACTAAATATTTATCTGTGCTCACCCTTTGGTAGCTTGGCACAGAACAGTCAAGCTAAACTAAAGAGGCAATGTGTGAAGTATTTGTACACACACAGTAACGTAGTGAAAACAACACAAAAGTACTCCACACCAGTTTAGAAGAATAGTCAATATTTATCGGACTAAAACAAGACCAAAATGACAACATTCCAACACACACACACACATCAAGATAGGAATTTTCCAAGACTAACTCAAAATGCAGTGCTCAGAAATCAATAGCTCCAACTGGGGCACTCTGGTTGTGCTTGACCAGGGTATATCCAAAAGTTCAGTCCAACCACAACGGAGCGGCCGGCGAAATATAGGAATAATAATAACAATAATCGTGCTATTTGTATAGCTCAACAGCTACCTCAAACAGTGGTGTCCCGGCACTTAGCGGCAGTCAGGTAAGTAGATTGGGGCAGCGTCTAACCTTAACAGAACAGCCACGTCTTCAAGGTCTTTCGGAACTCAGATTCAGAGTCCGAAATGCATAGCTTCAGTGTCAGTGCATTCCACAGCATGGCTGTCCTAACAGAGAAGGACCTTCCTCCCTTTCTGGCTTTAGCAAAATGGGGGACGCAGAGTAAGAGCTGGGAATTGGGTCTCAGTGTACGGGCAGATTGGTATGGGAGAAGCCTCTTTCCAAGGTATCTAGGTCCTATGTTGTGCATTGCCCAAAAGCTAGGGCCTTAAATTCAATAAATTTTGATACCGGGAGCCAACGAAGGTGCCTGGTAGGAGGGGAAATGTGATGGCGGAAAGGTACTCTACGAATAAATCTTGTAGCCGCATTCTGAATCATCTGCAGCCTGTGAGTCAAATACCTGGAAAGTCCCAGGTACAGACTGTTGGCCTAGTCCAGCTAAGATATAACCATTGCATGGACTACAGTCCTTCGGCTGTCCTCTAGCAAGAGGTGCAGGAATTTCTTTAGGGTTTTCATTTTTCTGAAGCAGACTGACAAGACATGGCGTACGTGAGTTTCACATGATAAATCTGAGTCCCAGTTGACGCCCAGGTTTCTAGCCTTCTTTACAGGACTAGGCGGGGTGCCCAGCTCAGCCGGCCACTAGAGTACTAACGGAGTGGGGGAGGGCTGACCAAAAAACATGACCGCTGTCTTGACTGCATTGAACTTCAATTTGTTGTTATTCATCCAGCAGTTGATGTCTTTCAGGTACCCCATTAATCTAGCAAACGGGTCCTTTGACTGATCCTTAAAGGAGAATATCAGCTGGGTGTTATCTGCATACGAGACAGCCTTCATATCCCATGTGTCAATGAGATTGAAGAGTGGTACCAGTAGGTGTTAAAAGGCAGAGAGCTTAGTGCCGAGCCATGTGGAACACCAACTCAGAGGCTTCGGTCATGATTGATGAGGTAGGACAGACACACTTTGGGTACGATCATTGAGATGGGACTGGATCCAAGCAAGGGCTGTGCCATGAAATCCAAGCTGTTTGAGTCTATTTAGCAGAATGGGATGTGAAACCTTGTCAAAGGCCACTTACAGATCCAATAGGATCAGCAGAGCAGATGCTCCAGCATCCATCGACATTCTTATAAAATCCGCCACCTCCACCAACGTGGTTTCAGTACTAAACCCTGCCCGGAAGCCTAACTGAGTGTCATGTAGGATGTCATGCGAGTCGGCACATTTGGCGAGTTGACGTTGAGCCATTTTTTCTAGCACTTTCGCCAGAGCTGGTAACAATGAAATTGGTCGGTGGCTACCGAGCTCCTTGGGATCGGCGTTAGATTTTTTCAGGAGAGGCAGCAAGAATGCCTATGTCCAGAGACCAGGGAATATTCCAGTGGACAGTGATACATTCCTGATATGATTCAGTACTGGATTAATCCAGTGAGCAAGTAATCTAAAAAATCTTGGGTGGGCAAGGATCCGCGGGACAGCCAGACTTGCATTTTAAGGTTTCAGCCAGTGATTTCTGCAAGGTTATAGCGGCGAACTCTGTAAAAAAATAACAAAAAACTCGGACTTGCAGGTTGTCGGTGCCTGAGGTACCAATAATGACTTTTCTGTTGTTAAAGAGGAGTAGACTTTCTGAATCTTCTCCTCAAAGAAGTTCGATAGATTAGTACATAAGGCTAAGGAGGGTATAATTTTCCCTTCAGCAGCAGAAGGGTTTGTGAAGGATCTGACAATCCTAAAAATGTCCTTGCCAGAATACTCCGCACCCTCAATCTGCTTAGCAAAGTACTCTTTTCTACCTACTCCCATCATTTTGCGCAGCTTTTTTAAGGCTTCCTTATAAGCCTGCTTCGCCTCTTGAGCATAATCTTTCCTCCATTGCCTTTTCAATCTCTTACATCCACTTTTTTCGCTCCTAAGGTCATCCGAGAACCAATGGGGTGAAGGGGATTCTCTCTGAGATTTAAGAGTTTTTTGTGGCACCACAGCATAAATGGAAGCTGTGATCCTAACATTAAGCATAGCTCCGTCTGAGTTAGGGTCACCTGTGCACAGTGGGCCACCTTTAAGAATCAGTAGGCCCACATATTCTGCCCTCACTCTTTTCCAGTTCCTACCTACCACTGACCGCTTTTTGCCAGTGAGCTGTGTTTTGCCTATGTTGAAAGGGAAAGGAACTAGATAGTGATCTGCCCACATCAAACATTGAGGGTCCTCAACTCTCATGGATATGATATTTGAGAAAATAAGGTCGAGAGTATGACCAGCTCCATGTGTGGGGGCAAATACGTGTTGAGTGAGGTTCACTTCCTTGAGGGCTTGCACTAGCTGCGATGCCTGGGGACAAGAGGGGATGTCCACGTGGACAATGAAATCATCTAAGGCCAAAAAGTTGGTGTATTATAGTGATATCTGCGCAATAAGATTGCTTAGCTCCCAGAGATATTGATTAGGGCTATCTGGTGGTCTATATATTAGTAGGCCTGCGACAGAGAGGGTTGGGGAAGTCTTAATGCAGAAATTAAAACCCTCGATGGAGCCCAAACAGCTCAATTCAGAAGAGGCTATTTCCCATGACTCCTTTAGAAGAAAAGCAACCCCACCCGGTCACTTATCTCCATTCCTGTTGGCACAAATTATTCTGAGGCCCGGGGGGATTGCCAGTGTCAGCAACGGTAGAGTCTTCTTTAAGCCAAGTTTCCGTAAGGTAATATATCCCAACCATTATCCGTTAGCAATAGCCAAATATCATCAGTGTGCTTGGATAACTATCTGCAATTGATCAAACCGGCTCTTATCCCACCATCCAGTGTTCTTTGTATCTTGGGAGGCTTACCCCTGCTGCTAGATGTCCCACCCGGGATCCCCAGAGTAAGGTTGCAGATCTTACAGTGGTATATGGAATCGAAATTCTCCCAATGATCACCGTGGATTCCAGTGCATAGATTGCTACCCAAGGCCAGGAGCGATTCCCGTGACCAAGACAGTCGCCTCCAGCTACTAGATTGGGCAGCATGGCTGGTGCTGGTCGGGAGTGGACGGGCGCAGATGGGCTTGTCTGTGGCGCACCACCGGCGTGCCCGCTGTGTGATGATGTATTGGTGTGCATTAAATATGCACCACCTGGGAGCAGTCTAAAGCTGGACTGCTAACCACACCAAAATGGCGACTGAAATTGGCCGAACCGAGCAGAGTAAAAATGGCGCTCTGCTCGGTGATCACAATTGTAAAGTGCAAGTGAAATAAAAGCTGTGACAGGCAGCAGACACAACTTAGTGCAGGAAGTGAGTTTTTTAAAAGAATAGATATTAAAACAGTATAAAAAAAACAGTCCCCCAATTCCCTGAAAAACGGAGACTTGGCTCACCCTGCAACACGCAGCAGTGAGCCACTTCGAGCGCAGCCCTGTCAATAGATGCATGTCTCAATCTGTGCCTAACACAGGAGTCAAGCAGACATACTGACAGCACCTTGGATGCATCGAAGCTCGGGGGTGATGCTTTGAATTAAGAAGGGGGTGCGTCGCTATCGCAGCCGATGCGTTACTTTCAAAGTCGGGGAACGTGGTTGATGCATCAATGTCAAGAGCGCTGTGCATCGGGCCTAGGTGTCTATGTGAAACCCCTGGGCTGTAGGAGATGCATTGGATCAAAGCTACGCAGGGTCAGGACTATGTCAGGGAAGGTGAGTCACAGGAATCACTGACACAATATCGTAAGGTCGGAATATCTATCTACAGAAATATTGAAGCAAGAATATCAAAATCAAGAATATCGACATCCTATCTACATTATGGTAAGTCCAAAAATATATATAAAAAAATATCGATGTCAAAAATTAAAAACATAATTTAAAATAAAGTAAATAATACATGTAATTAAAATAAACAGTTAAACATATTTTAAAATGTTAAAAAATTATAATATATATATATATATATATATATAAATAATTTAAAAACACATTAAACATACGTATAATATATAAAATATACTTACTTAATATTGTTTTTAATAATTATTTTAATAACACGTATATTGTTCAAAAAATCGTATTCATTAAAAATACATCTATACACATAAAACAATATAAATACAAATTAAATACATATATGTAACAAATTTTAAAAAGTAAAAATATTTTTTATCTTTTTAAAATTAATTACACACTACATTACCTAAAATAAAAAAAATATTAGATAGCAGAAGGAATAAAATTACTATTCCAACTCCAAACAGTCCAACAACAGTAGTGAAAATGTTGGATAGCGTAGAGGTTAAAATTACTATTCCCACTCCAGGGAGTGCAATAGTAGGGAAAGCGTTGGATAGCGTAGGGGTTAATGGGCCTATTCACACTCTAGGGAGTGCAACAGTAGGAAAAGTGTTGGATAGTGTAGGGGTAAAAATTACTATTCCCACTCCAGTGAGTGCAACAGTAGGTAAAGTGTTGGATAGCGTAGGGGTAAAAATTACTATTCCCACTCCAGGGAGTGCAACAGTAGGGAAAGTGTTGTATAGCATAGGGGTAACAATTACTATTCCCACTCTAGTGAGTGCAACAGTAGAGGGAAAGTGTTGGATAGCGTAGCAGTTAAAATTACTATTCCCACTCCAATGTGTGCAACAGTAGGGAAAGTGTTGTATAGCATAGGGGTAAAAATTACTATTAAAAATTACTATTCCCACTCCAGTGAGTGCAACAGTAGGGAAAGTGTTGGAGAGCGTAGAGGTAAAAATTACTACTCCAGTGAGTACAACAGTAGGGAAAGTGTTGGAGAGCGTAGAGGTTAAAATTACTATTCCCACTCCAATGTGTGCAACAGTAGGGAAAGTGTTGGATAGCGTAGGGGTAAAAATTACTATTCCAACTATAGTGAATGCAACAGTAAAAAATATTTTGCAATGAATTTTTTTAATGAATAATCAATAACAATAAATAAAAACATTAATTAATTAAATTACTTCCCACCCTATTACCCTATAAACCCACTACACGTAAAAAAATCACAAAATTAATTATCAATTAATTACCAATTAATAGGTAATTAACAATAAACTAATTAACAATAAATAAGTATTAATACATTAATTATAATTAATATAATTATAAATTAACCAATTAATAATAAGTAATTACCAATTAATCATTAATTAACAATAAATGAATCCTCAACAATAAACACATATTAATTAATTATAATAATATTACCCACCCTATTCCCCTATAAACCCACAACCCGCTCTGATACTAAAACACAAAATAAACTTTAAAAAAAAATACAGATTTCTAAACATTTAATACAAATATTTAAAAATTATGAAAATACATTAAAATAAAATGTTAAACATACATAAAAAATACATACTAATATACATAACACTAAAACAAATTCGATAATATTGACAATATTTTTGCTATCGATATTACTTACTTCGATATTACTTACTTTGATATTAAAAAAACGATATTACTTACCTTAAGGTCGATATTCTGGTCAAAAATATTCTTTACTTCAATATTCTGTCCCTAAGATATTAAAAACTCGATATTAAGGTAGGTCGATATTTAAATTCAATAGTTTGACTGTGCACCGAGTTACAGACGAAGAGGTATAGAGACTCACACAGCAGCAGTGATTCGGAGGCGCTGCGTCGGCTAAGTCGGGCTGCATGGCAAGTCGAGGTTGTTGCATTGCGCAGTCTGAGTGTTGTCCAAAACTTCGTGCAGGCAGGGCCAATGCGTCAATATTGCAGAGAAATACGCCAGTTCCGAAAGACGCGTCAGTGTTGATGCCTTGATTTCTTGGGTTGCAGCACCAAACACTCACTTCCAAGGGCCAAGGACTGGATTGGACACCACATGGCAGAGCAGGACTCACTGCACAGGAGGCAGATGAAGTCTTTGATATCTCAGACTTCAGAAACAGGCGGCAAGCTCAACAAGCCCTTGGAGAACCTTTAAAGATGCAGGAAGTAGCGAGTCAAGTCCAGTCTGCTCACTCCCAGGCAAGAAGCAGTAGGCCGCAAGCCAAGACAGCAAAGCAAGCACCAAAGTAACAGTCCCTCCTGGCAGCACAACAGCGTTTTTTTCTGGTAGAATGTCCTTAGTTCCAAAAGTGTTCTGAGTATATGGTGTCAGAGGTCTAATACCTATACCCATTTTAGCCTTTGAAGTAGGGAGACTTCTAAGAAGGGCGCGTGTAATTCACAAAACACTGCCCTTTCCTGCCCTGGCTCCAAACACACTACAGGGGGGTATGCAACTCTGTGTGTGGGGACAGGCAAAGCTCTATTCAGGTACAAGTGTCAGCTCATCTCTCTTACTCTAGCTTAGGAAAACCAATCCGCCTGGTGATGGGCCATCAGGATATGCAGAGAGCACCTCAGCTCCCATTGTGTGTGACTGTCTAGAGGGGATGCACAAAGCTTATCTGTCACCCAACCCAGACATGTAATCTAGAGACAGGCCTAGGCACAGAATGGCTAAAGTATGAAAATGGCAACTTTCTAAAAGTAAAAGACACACAATTGATGGACAGAATGCAGAACAAATCAAAAACATCCACCCCCAGTGAAGAGAACTGGGTTAAATCCATCATTCTTTTGCTCACCATGCCACCCCAGTTTAGACCTGGCCATTTGCAAGTCAAATCAGCCTGGATCCTGTGCCTCATGGGAACAGTCTAGCCCTACCTGCCAAACCAGGTCCTCCCTGGACTGGAAACAAGCATCCTAGACCAGTTTCGGGGTTTCACTCCTCATCATCCAGGATAACTTGAATCCAGTGGCACAATGAGCCTGGAACCCACGTCTGGGTATACCCGGCGCACTTAGGGTGAGAAAGCAAAAGACACACAATTGATGGATGGAATGGAGAACAAATCAAAACATTCACCCACAGTCATGAGATCTGGGTTAAAATCCATCAATCCTTTGCTCACCATGCCTCCCCAGTTTAGACATGGCCATAAGCAAATCAGTCTTGACCCTGTGCCTCATGAGAACACTCCAGCCCGAACTGCCAAGCCAGATCCTACCATGACCGGAAACAAGCACCCTAGACAGGTTTCGGGGTTTCACCCCTCATCAGCCAGGATAGCTTGAATCCAGTGACACAGTGAGCCTGTGACCCACGTCTGAGCATACCCAGTACACTTAGTGCGATTGTCCCTTACTTCTTCAAGCCTCAGAATAAGACTGATACTATGATCAGGCTTGGCTTGCCTACTCTGCTACTAACCTTACCTCTGTGGAAGCCCCTTTTCATTCAGGTGAAAGGGTGCCCATATGTAGTTGCGAGTTGTTTCAGACTTATAAGCCTTAACCACTCCTGTTTATTTACATGGTGCAATCTTGAGTTTCCTCATTTACAGTTTAATCGAAAATTCAGGAACATAACATATTTATAGAAAATCTTTGTGACATAAATACATATATAAATAGTCAAATAACAATACATTTTATAGAACCTAAATGTCCACAATATAGATATTTTATAACTACAGGTTACAGTAAATGTCCTTCTGTAAGTGGATGAATAAAACTCCTCTTTCTGTAATGTTTGTTTAAATTACGGCGTACAATCCGTCAACTCGCTCAAAGCTCATGTGGAATGTTAACGCCTGTGGTATCAATATTGTGGTGCTGGGTCAATAGACACCTATAATCTTCTGGTACCCCAAAGAATTTAAGAGAGCAACTCTACTGCTATTTCTAGTATTTTAAGTTCCACACAAATGCAGTAATCGGAGTTTCTTTAGGTGACAGGGTGCCAACGCGTACAAATTTACATGATTTCAGAATGCAGTCTTCAGACACCTACTAATCCACTTCCTTCCTTGTGGCATGAGCTGGCACAGCCTGGTACTCATTCATGGCAGGAACACAATTGCTTCTACAGGTACTGACACCTATGTCAGACCTGTTTTCCACGCCTCGCTGAGTAGCAGAACTGGTTTTTCCAAATACAAGTGAGTTTATGCAGGCTTCTCACAGTAACCTGCATGATACATTCATCTCCTGGAGCTGAACAGTTCATCTGTGCCAAATTGACAAGACCTTTGGAAAAAAAACGGATATATTTCCTTTCAGTTCTGCGGCACTCTTCTTTTGTAGGCTGCGCTCAGCGCTGGCACCATGCCCCTTGGTCACATTTTAACCTCTGATCAAATTAAGGACAGCAGGGAACCTAAGTATCTAATGCATCTTTTTTGTACAACTAATATTTCCCCTTTTTGAATTCCAAGGTCTAATCCTAACACTTTCAATTACTAGCTTGCATTCATACCGCAAGAATTTGATATTTTACGTTGTGGAGGTGCCTATTTTAGATGGGTCGCTCTTCCATATAAAACCTGCAAACGTATACAAGCAGTGTGAGCCTGAGGGGTTGAGAGGACAAGAAACTACTATCCCCTTTGTAACATTCATGTGCACAGGTTCTCTTTTTCTTTAATCATTCTAACGTATTGTGCTCTCAGACAATCACCTTCTGCCATTCTTTATGCCTTCTTTTTGAATTGTGATCACTTCAACATCTTTCCACTTCCACTGTTGCCAAAAAGTAGTTTGCGTTTTTCATTACACGCATGCTTGATCTAGTCAGTTACTAACTTCTATAAATGTGCATCTAATTAATAAATCTAACACCGCTTAACTGGAAATAAGATTTCTTAGCCCAATTGACCATTCCTGTTTGACAATAGAAAATCTAGAGGACCGCTCAGAGACGGCCCCTGCAGACCAATGTGGGACCATACATTTCTTTACAGTAAATAAGTTTAAGAAGTAATATCAATATAAAGTGAAAAGGACAATAAAACTAGTCTAAAGCACTATAAATACTATAAAACTAAAGCAATACAAAACAATGAATAAAACAATAAACAAGATTAAGTGCAATAGAAGGCAGTCTTTCTTTCTGCATAGAGCATGTTGCCCAGGGGAAAATCCACTTGGTCCTTCAGTACAACCAGATTTGCCACCTTCAATCGAGATAACAACTATTGCTATGGTTGAAAGTTCACAAAGTGGACCTGCCTTTCCAGTGTCATCTGGCAATGGGTTGACTTTGTTTGATATTCGAAGCAACACAAGCGTACTTCTCAGAGATATAAGCAATCAATCAAAACACTTTATTTAGACTATCAAGTCCATTAAAGTGCCAAGTTCCATACAAAAGATTAAAAAACAAATCGTTACAAAGTTTGAGCCATATTGTGTTAAAAAGTGATCGGAAAGTAGCCGTTTCTCAATTATACAGGTTCAATCAATTCATATAAAATAGAGGGTTTAAATCACATTTTGATAAAAAAAATGCATGATGTCTAAAAGATGCCTTTTCGATAACATAAAAAATAGATGGCTTACACTCTTCTCATATATACTTCAAGATTCTCAATTAGAAGAGAAAATGTTCATTGCTACTAAAGTCAATGGAGATTGCAACTTTAGCCCCTGATTTTATATTTACTTAACATAACCTGGGATACTACATAGGACGACAAGAGGTAATCGCAGAGAAGTATGCGCTGAAAGGATTATAAATAACGCAAGAGGAAGGGGGGGGCAAAAAAAGATGCTGGCTGTGATGAAGCATACGAAAGGTAGCCACATGTTCCTCTCTAAGGCACATCTTAACACCAGCACACTACACAACATTTAGTAAACTCAGCTAACAATATCGAACTCGAATTGAAGATTATAGAGCTTGGCGTGCACTACCTAACCTTCCCTAGTGACCCACCTAAAATAAACAAATTCACTCACGCGAACACTGCACATTATGGGACAGACTAAGTACTATATGCCACACCCTTGTGAGAGCATGTCTGGTGTGGTTTCTGAGGCCATATATTTAATGCTACCTGTGCAGCCAAGTGGGGTGACATATCACTTCAAAATGCTGAGCGGTCTCACGGCAACTTACTTTTTCATGCAGAATTTTTTGGGGGCATTTTTTTAACTTATTGACTTGGTATCTTCCAAAGGTACAGACGAAGTAACAGTATGCCATAGCATAAGGGGCCAACGGCAGCCATTCCAATTTTCTGTTTCAGGGAATTACCTGCAGTCACCAGGCACAAACAACAGACTGTTTAAAAAGACAAAGTTAAATGAGAGGTTGGGCCAATAGAGAATTAATTAACAGATTTTAAGTTCTACTTTTACAAAGTCTGAAGTGATTAAACAGTATAGCAGCAATTCAATGCCACTGGCTGTTCTAAAAGTTTAGCAGAATAGAGAAAAGTGAGACATAAAAGTTACTAAAAGGCACACAAAGAAAACCCTTCAAAACTGTGGTGCAATCGGCTATTAAAATGCAACTTCAAAAATAAAATATTAATCAAACCGCCACAAGTTAAAGCTTTGCAAGAGAGTTGTACTATAAAAATACAAAGTAACTTGCACAGTAAATTCAGAAACAACTGGATTTTCAAGCGAAACAGGAGAAGGCGCGCTCCCTCCCTTGAAAGGCTGTGAAAGCAGCGAGCCTGCGCCGGGCAGACAAAGTTAGTCAAAGAGAAAATGCAGGAAGGAGTTATGAATAATTATGGATCAAAGAAACGTTCACTGACCTGGGGCCCCCATGAGTGCAGCGACTCCATGTTGCGTGTTTTACACAGGTCGATAGTTAAGAACATGCAGAAAAAGTCCACCGATGAAAAATACACATAAAGTTAACAGGAACAAGAAACCCACTCCGGCGTGACCTACTAATAGTTACAGTAGAACTCTCGCACTCCCTTCAAGAAAGACCACGCCCACAGCCTACTCCAGCCTATCAGCTGCGTTAGGGAAACGCAAGACACTCCCTTTATGCTAAACCGCACTGACGGAGTGACGCAGGACGAGCAGACACTGCGTTAATCATTTCTGCTGTCATGTTGCAACTTGCACTTGTGATTTATACTTCGAAACTGCACTTATAAGCCAATCAGGATGTTTACAGTATATGGCCTGTATCTACACAAACCACCTTTTGCAGAACATTTATTTAATTACAAAATGCATCTTTTAGTGGTGGGCTATATTCGAAAATTCAGGAGAATTTCAATTGTAGTTTGTTAATCCAAACGCGAGTCTTGATGGATTTTTATATTGAAAGCAGTGCACAAAAGCTCGCTTCATGCGTTTATTTTCCACTTTGACCGGTAGAACGTTTCATGCTCTATCAGCACTGTAAATAAAAACAAAAACGCCCTGATGTGGCCATGTATGGGCTAACAAAGTCCAAATATCTGCTTTTATCAGTGGTGGAAGTTGGGTTTGGGAGGGGGTGGGGTTGTGAGGACCACGACGAGGGGACATCTTAAGGATTTTGGGGGTCCTTGCCCAATCATATTAAGGGCCCCCCTGTTCGGAACCACTTTTCATTTATGATTAGGGTTCACAGTTTTATAGTATTTTATTTTTTAACAATTCCGTCTCTATTTATCCATATATATTTTTGGGCCATTTTATCTGTATTTATGTATATTTATTTTGTGTTCTGCGTATAAATGAAGTTGTAAAACTACATTTCCATATGCGCACTCATACTTTGATGTCCGTCGTGGTTTAGATATTTAAGCTGCAAAATACTACTTAACAATACATCCACTGGTAAATACTAGCATTATACCATAAATGTATATTAACACATGCCGCTATTTAAAGAAATTTCATGCTGGTTTTTAATTTCCCATGCTGTCCATCTGCTAAGCTGTTCGGCTAAAATTCATGAAAGACAACACGGAGAGTCACTTATAAGCAGCACCAATTTCTGTATTTATCCACTTTTCTAAATAAATGCACACAGAAAGCACATGGTTTTCTGTCTGTGTTTATCTGTAAAAATACATTAAAATGGAAAACAGGGAGCCTTATTTATGATCCAGTTTCAGCTCTTTCATGCCCTCTTTGGCCACGCCACTGTCAGCGCACTCACTTTGCCACTGGATTCAAGCAAGCCGGGCTGAAGACGGCTGTAATGCCAGAAACCGGTCCTCGGAAGCTTGTTTCCGGTCCAGGGAAGGCATGGCTTGGCAGTTCGGGCTGGACTGTTCCCATGAGGCTCAGGGTCAGACTGATTTGCATATAGCCATGTCTGAACTGGGGTGGCAGAGTGGGCTAAAGAATGGTGATGGATTAAACCCAGATCTTTTGACTGGGTGTGAGTGTTTGATTGGTTCAGATGCTACGTCCATCACCACCCCCTTTTGTACCACTGTCAGCGCAGAGGCACACTCATTCAAATTCTAAATGTGTCTGCATCTACTAATAAGGGCTAATGATTAGGGCTCCCGGTTTTCCATTTTTACATATAAATACAGACGGAAAACTGTATTTCCTTTATCTGTATCTATACTTAGAAACAGCAAAATACTAGCAAATTTTACTGCGCTGCCGTGCTCATGTGCACAAGACAGTGTAAATCACGCGTGGCACCAGACACAGGGAATGCGCGCAATGCTGCTATGCAGGTCTTTAACAGAATCATCCCGGAGAGTGCTGTGGGCAAGGGGCAGGGATGAGGTGCTCGCTGCCAGATATATGAGGGTCGCTAGATTGATGCAGGGAAGATGGGAGACCGTACGGAAACCGCATCTGAGGTTACAGCACCACGGAAATGCGCTCAGTGCCAGATTACTGCAGCTTCACCCAATGTCTGTGTATTTTGCTACCGACGTTCCTTAATGAAAACAATGTGGTGGTTTGAGAACACAATGTGTCTCACCAGAAAGCATAGGTGTTTCAGCTGAGGAACATGTCGTTTATTGCAACCAGAGTCACCCACATTCCAAATAAACAATTCTGCTGTCCTGTGTAAAAGGCAGCGCATTACGTTTCGGTGTTTAGGCCACTGAGCACAGGGGGGTCCTGTAGACACTGCCCGCAGTCTGGTGTCTTCCAGCCATAGTCAGAGTGGAGAAGGCTGGGGCTCTAAGGAGGGGTGAAAAAAACAACACAGCCTCGTTAGTAAGTGAATGGTCTTTTTAAAGACCTGTGAAGTACTCGGGTGCGGATGGCAGATCAAACTCTGTGTGTGTGTGTGTGTGTGTGTGTGTGTGTGTGTGCCCGGGAAGCTGTCTCAGCCCGGGCTGACACACTACGGGGGAGGTGGGGCCCTTTGAGCCAAAAGGGTGTTGCGCGCCTGGTGGGAGAGATGGCCCCACTGTGCAACCCGGGAACCTGTACAATTAATGCTAATGAGGTCTGATCAATTTGAAACTAGCCAGCGTAATGAGAGTGCTTGGCATGGAGGTTTTGACTGGTTTGAGAAACAATGCAGGGGAGACAGTTACCTACAGATCTGGACATTCATCCTCACAGTTTGACTGAATCGAACATTAATGCCCTCCAGCAGAGCCCTAGCCAAGCAATTGATTGAAATTCCTCAAAATGGATTCCCTCATACATGGAAGCAGCTATTGCCCTCCGAGGTCTCCCCTCTCATACATTGACGGTGGCCCTGCCTTCACATAACAACCGAGCACACATATGCATTGTCAATTTTAAATAAATATGGAAAAATACTAGCTGTAGGGTCGTCTTTTGCTTGTGGCAAAAAAAAATGTGGATAAATGCAGAAAAAAATGCCTAAAAAATGAATATATGGATACATACAAATGGAAATGGCAAAAAAATAAGTACCATAAAACCGGGAGCCCTAATAATGATGTGCGTTTTCGATATTGTAACAACAGCAACTCACTAATTTTGTAAATAATCTCTGTGACACCATCTCATTTCCCTATGTGAGTTCCTGATTTGATCTAAAAGATCTTCTTTTGATGGATTTTGCATGAAACTTAAACACATTTCTCTGCAAAATGCATGCAATAGACTCTGACCCATCACACACATTAAAAAATAAAGGGAAACAGTATTTAAAACAATCTGTTTAAGAATTATTCAAGATCATCAGGACAAGACTCTCTGCAGAACAGAGCTGGTACTATCAGGGGGCCCCCTGGAAGGCTGGGGCCCTAGGCCAGAGCCCACTCTTCCCATGCCTCAAAACGCCTCTGCCATGACGTCCCCAAGTACAAAAACAGTTCCCTACTTTTTGTGAAAAGACAAACATCCAGGGAAAGTTAATTACAACACTTGAAAAGTCTCCTGTGCTGAACCCGAAAAAGGGGCAGGCAGCTAAACGAGACTTCTTGCCAGGGTGCATGCTTACCTGAAAGAAATGTAATGGGTACAACTGCTTTATCTGCAAATGTAAAGGGTGCTTAGTAGCCAGTATTGGCTTTAATTTATGGAATCACTTGAAACCACAGATTTATTCTTGAGAGGTATTGTAAGGGATCTACCAGCTAAGCTGTTAAGTCAGCTGGTGCCTGTGCAGTTAAGCAGTGGGGCTGGGTTGAAGGGGGGGGGGGGGGGATTTCGACAGACGATGATGAGGGGAAATAAATTATATATTTAACTTTCCCTTGTCATCGTCCGTCGAAATTCCTTCACACCCGGCCCCAACACTCTAACCTGCATGTGCCGCGGCTGTTTGAAGTATGTTTTGGAAACACTTTTTATCCTAAAAACAGTTCTTAAAATGTAATAAAATATGTGCCGGGCCCTTGTCAGGAGGTCACTGGAGCGGACATCACCTATTGCCCCTGCCAGCGCACCCAAAACAAAAACTATTAACCATTACACTCCTACAAATGTGACAAGTCAGACTATGTTCTTTCAATACCCCTCACACACCAAAAGGACCCTTGGTGTCATGCATCATCATTGGGGTCTTCGCACCCCTCTACAGGATGCAGCGTGCTGCTAACCGACGACTACGTGGGAGCACTTTCATTATTTGGCTGTGTGTGGTGCATGTGAGGTTTTATGTGTATAAGTGAGTGGTGGGTTCCGAAGAGTGACCAAGTGAGGTTAAAAAAGTACCTGGCACGTGAGGTCTAGAAAAACTTTAATGAGCCTCTGTGCTAGTACTGTTAAAAGGGTGATTTTGAGGTATATTTGTTAATGTACAACACCTCGTGTGTGCGTCGACCTTTCGAAGCTAGGCTTCTTCTTCAGGACGGGGTGCACAGATCCCCACCTTACTCACGTCCCAGGAAAATGTTTGGGATTATTTACAGAAAAGTGATATTAAACTAAAAAGGCTACTATGTGCCTACTAGTATTTTCAAAGGTATCTGCATTGAGAACCTGAAAGAAAGAAGACAAAAAGAACACAAAAGAATAGCATTTGTTATTAATAATGTAATATCCAAAGGTGCAGGTTCAGTGACCTAAAGAATTGTGAGGGCAACAACTGCTAGACAAAATATGTCATCCTATTGTAGTGGTGTGCCCTGTAAAAAAGAAACAAAGACAAGACACACACAACATATAACATAAAACACATGCTCTAGTTGATTAACCTGTATAGGTGTTGACAGGAATCTAATTTTGATAGCAATTGTGTGCATACTTGCTGCCAAAATCATGGTTGGCACCATGAGCCTCCAAAACTGTGGGGTCGTAGTGCTTTTTAGCACCCTGTAAAGACATAGGTAGAGTACTTAGTCTGCATATACGCCTAGTATTCACTTACTGCATATGGTGGTAGAGACCAAAATAACTCTGTGGCTGGTTATACTCACTGCTACATGGGAATTCCTGCACCTTACTTCCCCCAACCGCGGCTCAGATGAAAGTGAGTAAAACCCGGTGTCTATGCCTTAAGTACACTCACCAATGAGCGTTAATTGTGGTTAAGTGGCAGAAACCGGGAAAATAGGGAGCCAAATAAGGCGTTTCTGGTCTGTCGATAAAGTCGAAGAGTCCCACTGAGTAGTCCGTTCAATGCGGCACATGCGCTTAGCGCGGTGAGGCTACTGCGCATGTGTTCAAGACACATGGCAGTGTGTATCGGTCTGGCACATGCGCGAGTGTGTGGCAAAGGAGATAGTGCTGCTTAGCGCATGCGTCCAGTCAGCAGTGTCAATCGCAGTCCTTGTAGGACTCGCTTGGGGTCACAGTTTAAGTAATGATTAAGAATATAGATGGTTTTTATCCATGAATATAAATGGGTGATAATACCTGATAAAGGCATATTCATGGCTGATATTCATGGAATTAAAGGCAAGGGGACTTTAACACAATGTTGAAGTGAGCACACGGGTAATTTTGGCCCACTGAATCAGATGATAGGGGCATCCGGTCTACTTGCTTTTGGTGCAGATGGCACCCATGTGCATGGTATTTAATAAAAAGAAATAGGTTTACGTGTTTGAGTAGAAATCGGACCTCAGTATGTGGGAGCCCTCAAAAATAACAGACCTTAAAAAGGCTCTCTTGGAAGAAAAAGTACAGAAGGAGCCAAACAATAAAAGACCCATCTGTGTGACCACTTATAATACCCATTCCAATGACATTTCAAAAATCATAAACAAACATTGGCGTACCTTGGTGTGTGGTGATCTGGACTTTGACGCACACACGAGGTGTTGTACATTAACATAAATAATACCTCAAAATCACCCTTTTAACAGTACCAGCACACAGGCTCATTAAAGTTTTTGTAGACTTCACGTGCCAGGTACTTTTTAACCCCACTTGGTCCCTCTTCGGTACCCACCACTCACTTATACTCAAAAAACCTCACATGCACCACACATAGCCAAATAATAAAAGTGCTCCCACGTAGTCGTCGGTTAGCAGCACACTGCATCCCGTAGAGGGGTGCAAAGACCCCAATGATGAAGCATGACACCAAGGGTCCTTTTGGTGTGTGAGGGTATTGAAAGAACTCTGTGTGCTCCCCACCTTCGTAGGGACCACTCTAATAACATCTTGTTGTGGATTATTTTTGTTTAACTAAATCTGTAGAGGGAGAACGAATCCACTTTTTCTCTCCTCTCCCCTGTTATATTTGTTGACAAGTCAGACTATACCAGGTCCCAAAGCTGCAAGTATCTCTTGGGCGGCAGGTAATGGTCATTTTTAATGCATAATTATTGAAAACACATCTGTTACTGATCTATAAATTAGACACCATCTGTCAGATTATCATTTGTACTGATGCTGACAATTAAGTGCCGGTGCAGAGCACCGGAAACCACCTGCTCAAATTAAGCAGTGGGCATTTGGTAGCAGCCTACATTATACTGTGTGTAATGCAAGTTTAAAATAATAACTTTAAATGTCGACAGTGCTTTCAGTCACAGACTGGGACCTTGTAGCACAAAACATACACAAGCAACTATTCTCCACTGCACCAACCAGGATTCAATTCTGTTGCTCTCAGTGCATTAACTAATATAGGTTACATAATGTACAATATTGCATTTCCCACTAATTAACATAACTTGTATTTCGTTTTCATTTAAGCTGTGTGTTATTTCACATGTAGTTACTGAAAGGTGGAAGATCGAAAAAAGTTACAGAATATTTAGTTTAGCCACGCCTTTGACCTTATCGTCACACGCTGACTCACTGCGCCCCCTTCGCGCAGCATCACAGTTCCCATACTTTTTTAATGCAATTGAACCACTCGTTTTTCACATGTATCTTTATTGCATGTAGTTGCCGTCTCCAACATGTTTTTATAGTGTGTCAAATGTGTATGCGCTATTAGGTTTGTTATTCTTGTGGTAAAATGGGTAATTTATTTTATAATGTTTGTACAAGTGAGCCTCTGCTGCTCAGTGACATGTATTTTGCTGGTGAAAATTCAAGTTGCACCAGTGGAAAATTGAACAGTGATTGTGCAAAGACTGCCCACATAGTGCTGGTTTGTTAGGACTGTGCACCATTTCTCACCACTGTAGCACCAGCACAGTGACTCCCAGCACTGACACCACCTGACCAGCACTGTGACTACACACCCGGCCTAAGACCCCCATCCTCCCTGTCCTAGACAAAACTACCCATGCACCGTGGCAACACTCCCCCAATCATGTGATGCCCTTGTCCAGTACTTTGATTCCAAACCCCAGTATTGTGACATCACACCCAGCATTACAACCCAAGTCACAACTGTGGAAGAACCACAGCACTACCCCAGTGCAGTGACACCAGCCCACAGCGGTACAGACCACACCACAGCGGCAGCAGCAATGCAGCGCTACCCCTGAGGCGGGACACCAGCCCACAGCATTAGAGTCCACCCACGTCCAGCAGGAGCACTGCAGCACTACCCCTCTACCCCTGTGCCCACAGCATTACAGTGCAAGCGGGAACTGCAACAGTACTGCAATGCTACACCTGTGCCATGACACCAGCCCACAGTATTACAATGCGCGCCAGAACTGCAGCAGTAGTGCAGCGCTACACCTGAGCCGGGACACCATCCCACGCATTACAGTCCACCCTAGACATGCCGCAGCACAGCAGCACTACCCCAGTGTCTTGACACTAGCCTGCAGCATTACAGTTCAACTTGATAAATGTATAAAAGTTGATCAAGATTAATTCTGTACGGTTGTATTTATATATATTTTTCTTTATACAGATTAAAAGTATTGGGATACACTGTTTTTAAATTTAAAGCCTGAAGAAGGTGGTTAGACCCGCAGATACAACCGAAACGCTTTGCTTTTTGGCCTTTTTTTAATAAGTCTGTATACATTATAGGGTATTCTTTTAGACACAGCAAGAGAACAATAATATTGAATGGTGAATTGATCATCAGTGTGTAATGTGGAACTACATTATTGATTTGTATTTTTGTGGGATCTGCTGATGTATATTATGAAGAATTTTGATAATATTGTGTTTTTAACATTGGAGTTGATTAACTCTTTCTAAGCTTATTTTTAACAATTGTATTAACTCAATTAATAAATATTCCAATATTGGACTTTTTGGCTACTGTTATACTCCCTAGGTGATTGATGGCTGAATGAGGTGAGTGAACAGTATGGCAGGCTCTTGTGGGTTCCCAAAGGGAATTTATTTTAGACTTAAAGTCATTTTGGTGTCCTGTCCCTTTGGTGAGTAGGACCCCTCTTTTCCTTTTCTTTGAGGCATTACAGTTCAAACCAGAACTGCAGCAGCACTGTGGCGCTACACCAGTGCCGTGCCCCCAGCCCACATCATTACAGTCCACCTTAGAACTGTAGCAGCACTGCAGCGCTACACCTGGGCCACAACACCAGCCTACAGCATTAGAGACCGCGCCAGAATTGCAACAGCAGTGCAGCGCTACACCTGTGCAGTGACACCCTCCCTACATTACAGTCCATGCAGAACTGCAACAGCGCTGTAGCGCTACCCCTGTGCCGTGACCCCAGCCCACAGCGTTACAACTGAGGCGAGAACTGCAGCAGCACTGCAGTGCTACACCAGCGCTGTGACACCACCCTACAGCATTACAATCCACGCCAGAACAGCAGGAGCACTGCGGCGCTACACCATTGTCCTGACACCAGTCCGCAGCATTATACCGTCCACCCCAGAGCTGCAGAAATACTGTGGCGTTACACAGTGCAGTGACACCACCCGACAGCATCACAGTCCACCCCAGAACTGCAGCAGCATTGCAGCGCCACTCTGTGCCACGACACAACCCTACAACACTGAAACTCGAGCATTTGGAAATGTATTAAAAACCCAGAGTAGCTACGCGTAAAATACATCAATTAATCAAAGTATTTCTAGCTGAGTTCACAGTAAGAAAGACAAGATCTCAAAAGTGATAAATTTTTTACATAAAAAAAAAAAAAAAATTAGACAGGAAACCTATTTGTCCCAATACTTAAGAATGTGTTTTGAAAGATAAAAAAGTAACATGAACCACAAAAGGAAACAACTGTTGGATTCTACAAGTGGATTGTAGACATTTTAGGTGTGGCGTCGCCAAATCCTTTTCTTTTGAAATAATCCCCAGAGTACGGGCTTTGGGTTAGCATCCTTAAGCCTTTGGTTGCGTTGGTTAAGTCTCTTCGGCCACTGCTGTGCAACAGAGTCATTCGCTTCCTGGATCTGCCTAGGGGAGTGTTCAGCTCTTAGAGTCATGCTAATGCTATCTAAATAGGTATTAGGGACCAGGGCAGGCTTTAGGGCAGTGCGACCGGTGCAGCCACACTGGGCGTTGACCTGTGGATGGGGCGCTGTGACCTCAAGGGGGGAGGAGCACTGTATTTGGCAATATCTTATGATTGGAGAGATGAGGGGCACTTTTGCAGATGGTAGTGAGAATCCGAGGAGGCAGTCCAAAAGTGATTGTCGCACCGGGCGCCACCAGCGCTAAAGCCGGCCCTGTTAGGGACAGTGACCCGACCACTGAAAGAGATTCGATCTCAAAGCATGAGGTGCATCACTCTTAGAAGGAGCAGAGGGCTGGCACTATTTCCTTCAGCGTTGAAGGCATCGTAAAATAAAGTCCTCCGAGACAACATATTCTGCCTGATAAACGCTTACCTGAAGTGTGATATAAATAAGTATTTCGATGCACTATGAGATTTGGAAGGTGATTAAAAAAAAAACACATTTACCTTTGTTCCAAAAATGCTAAACAAAAAAAACACACAAAACTAATTCTAAAAGACCTGACAATCAAGTTTGATAACATAGTTATTTAGACAGTGATGCTTCAAGATGCAGACTTATCTACAGGGAGTACGTTGGATCTATTTGACTACCATTTGGTTTGAGCCTGTATTTGAAAGTTCATCCTGTGAGGAGGCAAACAGTACGACACCTCCTACCACACTGCTGGAGTTTAACTTTCTTCGTGCACTCACAATGACTTCACAATATTGACTCCTTAAATATCATCAATGGATGTAGATGTGACGTAACAGAAAATCTTTACCACCATCTACAAGCTTATCAAGACAATATGTTAGTAGTTGATAGAGGGGAGTAAATATATGTCCTGGTCAATATTATTGACCCTTGATATTGTAACACACAAATTCCTCTGATCCCACCAGCACCACTATGATTTGTGAGTGTTTTATGAACCCTGACCTGCAGAACCAGCACCCACACATCTCGTCAAAACAAGAATATAATTACATAAGGTAAGACATTAATATATTCACAGTAAAAAAAATTCATGTTTGATATCTCTCAGGGCTGGCCAGAGTATATTTAACAACTCTTTAGCTATTTAAATTGTATACATTGATGATTTATAGAATCATATGATGAGTGAATAAGGTCATTATTTTAATATTCTGATTGATATGTCATTTTGATAAAGAGGATTATTAGGTCTGGCTTCAGTGTGCTAACACATGAAAACAGCAATGTGCTGCCCACGGCCACACAATAAAACCAGACCTACTTGCTTTGGAAATGTTATTGCTTTACACAACACATTATATGTTTACCCTTTGCTTAAGATCAACAAATGAGATGTATTTAGTAGCCACCTTTGTTTACAGTAAACATCTACTGTGCCTACAATTTTTGTTTTATTTTTTTGGGGACCTGAAACATTTGTATCACAAAGGCCCAACTTAACACAAGGATTGACAGATGCTGTTCCCAACATACTGTAATGGGTACTAAGTTGTCCCTACAACAGTTTTACAAGAATAGCACTATGCACCCGCAGACTCCCAGGGTAACTCATGCCTACCATAGGTCTGTGGGATCTATATGGCCCCTTAATTCACTGTCATTTCTAAAATATGTGTTTACATAGTCCTATTATTAGAAAGCGGCTTTTGGAGATTGGGCGTTTGACAACAACGTATGTCATTTTAAACAAATGCTTATGGTACTACTTATCCGACATTAACCACAGTTCACGGAGTGTTGGTTTTTAAAAGACGAACAGAGTTTGTTCTCAAGAAATGTAAACGTGTTGACACAATCTTGCAAAGTCTTGTGCACACTTGGAAAGGGAAGCTTTGCAAACAATGGTCTGCTGCCAATAAGACTGCTGCATCATGGGTAGACCTGAACGTTATACTGAGCTCCGTCTCATCATCAATGACGTTGGATGTGTCTGCATGCCAACTTGGCCTAGCATCAGAGCGACAAATCCACACCCACAGACAGAACCACAATTCTGGACAGCTGTTGGTTTCTTGTGATGCATCTGCTGGCTGATCCTTGCAAGCCTCCTCCAGCACTGGTGATACGTGTTGCATTAGCTTAATAGCTGGAAGGTCCTTTCACTCACAGGATCTAGGAAGGATTCACTTAGCAGTCACACCATGGACATCATCTGGCATGGCCCGACGCCTTCCCAGTCCTCATACTCCCAACTGCCCAGCATTGTCCCCTCCTTGCCTCTCTCACCCTCCTTGCTACCCTCTACTTCTAAATGCATGGCAGCGGTGGGGTATTACCGCAGGGTACCAGTGTTTACTGGTACGGAGCGACCACCCCATCAATACTGCGCAGTTCATAATCCTGTCATAGGAATGCAAAGTGGGATGTGGAAACTGATGTTAGCCTTTTTTTTGGGGGGGGGACGACTTATTTTTTAACCCGTTAACCGCGGCGTAAACTCCACCACGAGTGATTTATTTCACGGCTGGGGCCGCGACGGCCAACAGACATGCACAGCACTACCGACGTAGTGATCTTGACGGCTGTTGGCCGGCCTGAGCACGCGAGGGGTTAAACCATTCTTCAAAGTAGATCAGGATAACTGATTTTGCCCTCGAAGACACTTTTCTGCAGTTAATGGCATCTCAAAATCGTTACCTGTGACCCCTCGCCAGAAACGGCACACACCCTGAGCATCCGGCAGCAACAGTACAGAGATCACCTAAAAAACCGGACAATTGAAAGTATAAAGGCAACAACACATAAAATATACGACTTAGGGGAAAAAGCAGGTAAAATTCTAGCTTGGTTAGATATAAGAGGAAAGGGCTCTAGGGGCATAGCACAACTACACACGAAGGAGGGGACACTCCTAAGACATCCAGAGGACATAGTAGGCACACTTGCGGAATATTTTTGGGAAGTATATACTCCACACCGAGAATTGACAGAGGGGGAAGCAGTGGACTCACTTAGGCACATAGAGATGCTGACACTGGCACCAGAAGCAGCCTTGGAACTGGAGGCTGACCTAATGAGTGACGAAATACAAACGGCAATTCGCTCGATACAATCTGGAAAAGCACTGGGCCCAAACGGGATCCCCATAGAATGGTACAAGCTTATGTCGGAGACTGTAAGCACACCACCGTTGGCAATGTATAACGAAAGTCTGATAAATACCGAGCTCCCACTAGATCAACGAATCGCTACAATAGTGGCGATCCCAAAGCCCGGAAAAGCCACGACAGAATGTACCACATACCGCCCGATATCATTACTAAATGCAGAAGCCAAAATTTTGGCCAAACTACTGGCAAATAGACTGATGTCCTACCTTCCACAATTGATTCACCCCGACCAGTCGGGTTTTATGCCAAATCGAAACACTGCCCTTAATCTTAGGCGTGTAAATGGGGTGCTGGCACGGGCTTCGACACTGTCCGAACCGGCAGTGATACTGTCGTTAGATGCAAAGATGGCATTTGACATGGTGGACTGGCACTATCTCTTCGCTGTCCTATCCCTTATGGGTTTCGGCCCTAAATTTATTGCATGGGTGCGACTTTTATACACTAACCCGTTGGCTCAGGTTACGGCTAACGGCCACATATCTCATAAAATACAACTGGCGAGGGGAACGCGCCAGGGCTGCCACCTGTCGCCGCTTTTGTTTGCAATGGTGTTAGAACCACTAGCAACATTGATCAGGAAGACCCCATTACTGAAAGGAATTAAATAGAAGGAGGGATGGGAAGACCGTCTCTCGCTATATGCTGACGACATGTTAGTATATTTGATGGAACTGGAACGCAGCATACCGGAGCTCCTTAAAATTTGCGATACCCTCGGGGCGGCATCGGGATACACAATCAATTGGTCCAAATCAGTCTTATACACTTTGAAGGGACCAGCACCCTCACTTCCCACCGACTGTCCACTTGTATTTGCGGGGAACTCATTCAAGTATCCACGTTACGATAGACGAGAAAGAATTCTTCGCGAAAAACCTAGCCCCACCTCTAGGATGATTGAAGCGCGATGTCGCACACTGGGCTTCTTTAACCCTCACGCTCCTGGGCAGGGCGGCATTATACAAAATGATGGCACTGCCGAGGTTTCTTTATGCGCTTGACAATTCTCCCTACCCGATTTCACCCAGGTACTTCACACAAGTAGCAACACAAGTTTCGACCCTTCTGTGGGATAACCGTCCGGCACGCATAGCACAGTTTAAACTGTGCAGAGAATGGTATGATGGTGGGATCGCGCTCCCGAACTTACAGCTATATTATTGGGTAGCGCAATTAAAAACCATCAATCACTGGATTCATGCACCTCAAGATGATCCAGCGTACAGGATGGATAAGGCACAGTTAGGCACGGACAATATGCTCGCAGTACTCTACCATAGGGGACTTGCTTCGAAACTGGAGGGGCCCACAAAACAAACAGTCGCACTGTGGTACAAGGCTAAAACCAAACTGGGTTGGAAGGGGGTTATCAATAAACTTACCCCGCTCTGGGACACCAAGGCTTTGGGGCACCTGAGACGCAGTAAGGGATTCACACTGTGGGACAATATTGGAATCTCCACGGTGGGAGATTTATGGGATAAAGGAACGGTGATACCACTTGCCCAGCTTCAACAGCAATACGAATTAGGCCCGACAGAGACCTATAGATATGTGCAAATCAGACACGCATTATTAGCGGCGCTCCCACCAGACACTGACGTCCCGGAGGCTTCCCCGCTAGAGGACCGTCTACTTACTGACTTTATGCAAAAACGCGCAACGTCCCTTACGTACCGGAAATTACTTAATCTACCAGACCCTATGACCACACTGCAGGGGAAGTGGGAGACAGATGTGGGCGACATGGAGGACACGGAGCGGGTGGAGGCCCTGGCGATTCCCAAGGAAGTGTGGATTTCCGCCAAGCTTAGGCTCGTACAGCATTGCATATACTACATTAGAACCCCTTTACATAAGCTACAAAGGGCACAACATCCATTCTGTCTTCGAGGGTGCAGGGAGGAAGGTACCTTTTTTCACACCATGTGGGAATGCCCGGCAATAGTAGAATATTGGCATCAGGTGCTGCGCACAGTGTCACAGACAATGGCGGTTTCGCTGCTGCCAGAACCACGAAATTGCCTCCTAAATGTGTGGGATCCCAATGATCTCACCCGATATGGCCAGACCTGGGTCACGCTGGGACTAATGATTGCGAAACGGGACATAGCGCAGAAATGGGGTGCAACAGGCTTACCCACGCTGGCAACCTGGTGTAGAAATATCGATCTTGCAATGATCACAGAGCGCACAGTGTATGCAACCAGGAGAAGCCCGCGTAAGTGGAATAAAATATGGGCGGCCTGGAATGTATTCAGAGGCGTCAGAAGGGGAGTAGGGAGGGGGTAAGAAATAAGGAACGGCAAAAGCGCGTGCGAAGACCATAATGTATACTGTTATTACACGAAATGTGTGTATAAACGAGTAGAACTACAATGACGTGTAACCACTGTCTATTGATTTTCATGCTTGCCAATGTACCGTAAGTTTTGAATAAAAACATTTAATAAAAAAAATCGTTACCTATTGTGAAGGATATAGAGCATAACAAAGGATGAATTGCCTGTCCGAGACCCTCATATGCATTTAGGAGCCAAGTAAATGTGAAGCACCAAGGCAGATCAAACGAACCATGTTAATGTATAATGTATAACCGTCAACTCCTTTATTTATTTTATTTATTTTGAAAGTTTTATATAGCGTGAACAAGATCTTTGCAGATAGAGCGCTTTACAAATACAGGGGGTAAGGAAACAGAAAACATGGGAGTGATTAACAAACTTTTGAGCATAGAATAGTTGTAGGTAAAAAATGAAAAGCAAAATCGGGTAGGTACATGGGGGAGCATAATAATTGACTAAAACCAATGATACAAATCGACAATCAGACAAACAATAGTGCAGATAGGTGTAGAGTCTCAAATAGATCCAAAGTACAAGTTCAGGTGAATTTAGTTATGAGGATAGCTTTTACTTCTTTTTTTAAGAATGCAGAGGAGGAGATAAGTCTGGTTTCAGGACGGAGTAAGTTCCAGATCCTGGGTGCCATTCCTGAAAAAGAGCGTTTATATGTTTTTTCCTTCCGGAATCTACGAGGTTTCAGGAGAAGATTCTTTGTGCTTCTAGTGGTTCTTGAGCCACCAGATATTGTCAGTTTCTGAGTGAGGTAGCCGGGTGAGTTGTGGTGTACAGCTCTGTGCGTCATGCAGGCAATTTTCAGATGTATTCTGGCTTCAAAAGGCAGCCAGTTCAGGGATTTTAAGTCAGGAGAAATATGCGAGTGTTTTTTTGATCCAGTGATGAGTCTTGCAGCAGCGTTCAAAGAGGCTCTCAGGGGTGCAGTTGTAGATAGAGGGAGTCCGCAAAGGGCGACGCTACCGTAGTCTAAGCGAGGAATGACTAGGGCTTGTACTGCAGTTTGGAAGTCCTTGGCAGGGAGGAAGGGTTTAAGTTTCCTCAGGGTATTGATTTGGAAATTAGCTCCCTTAGTTGCCTTGCTGATATGCTGCTGCATGTTGAGATTGGTGTCAAGTGTAATGCCTAAGGATTTCGCTGAGTCCACGATGGTAGGTTGGACATTGAGTGCAGTTAGGTGCTTAAGCCAAGTTTGAGTGGTGGAGATTTTCACGGGAGGTGAGATCAGAAGTGGGAGATGTGATCAGATGTGCACAAGATCTGGTGCTTTTCAGCTGCTTACACATTCACATGCACAAAGAAACCTGGACAGGGACGTTCTGCATTCTGCATCCACCTAAGGACACTAGAAGTTACTTCCTGCGTGGAGTGAGTAGGTGATGTTAGAGAGAACGGATACGCTATTCGTTGTCAAGGAAATGGACACCCTGAGGAGGTGTTTAGACAAAATATCAGAGTAAAAATATTGTGTGTACACAATATCATGAAGGTAAGTATCTATAGGTAAGCAAAGTTTTACTTTATATAACTCCACTTATATGTACTATGACGATATATATATATATATATATATATATATACAAATTCAGCAAGGTACGTAGACGTGGAGTTAAGAATAGTAAATCTATACTTACCCATTTGCACGTCTCGATATATTGGTACTCGATATTCTGTCCACACAATATTTCGGTTTCTGATTTTTTTGTCAGTGAGCGCCTGAGGGACATGTTATCAACATATTACTGATTTCAACAGAACAGGGGTTTTAAATACATCTGAAAATGTGTCATTATTAAATACAATATCGAACAAAGGTGGCTTTACACAACCTTATGCAGCTTCGTGGGAGTGTGACGTGAGCACCGAAAAGGAAAGCGGCATGCAATTGGCTATACTGGCAGTGGAACCACCATTAGTTTGATGTTGAATGAAGGAATTATGATGCAATGATGCAAAGGCGAGTCTGTGTATTTAATCAATAATACAGCCATGATTATGGCCTGCTGCACACAGAAAGAAGCAGGTGTCAAAACCTTAGGCTGTACAGCTGAATCCTGGATGCAATGTAAGGCATTCTATATGTTGCACTGGTGGGATGCAAAGGCACGCAAGCAGGGCAGCTCCTCCGCTAAGGTGGAGGAGCGTCGCTCCACTAACCAAATTGACCCCAGATATTAAAAGAAAAAGTGTTAATTAAGTTAATTTATTAACATTTTATTTTTCAAAACCTTGCCCCAAGTGGAGCATCAGGAAGGGGGTTGGGGCTCTCCTCTACTGCCAGTCAGGCGCAGCAGAAACCTGTGATAGGCAGGGCACTTTAGGTGTAAAGTGAGCATTTCTTTATTGGCCGTCCATCTTGAGATTGCCAGCCAGACATATGCAGTTTAAACCTCTCTAATCAGCTGTCTAATACAGCTGGGTTAGAAACTGCATAGGGCTCCAGTGCCCTTGGGAGCTGCGAGAGAGACTGCTCCCTCCAATCCTGGTGCTTCTTTCATGTTGCTTGAAAGCAGCACCAGGATTGGTTACTACAGTTTCCTGGTCCCGCATTGGAGCCAGTCAGCCTGGACCTGAGTGAGGAGGACGTCACAACAGGATTTCATGTAGGTGTATTTTTTTATTTATTAATAACTTATGTTTTTTCCCTCCCGCCTCACTATCCTTCTTACATGCCAGCCGCCACTGCACACAAGGAGTCAGTCTACTCACTAGTGGCAGAACTTAGGTGGGGAGGTGGCACTGGGCCAAGCTGCCACAGGGTGTGTTTAACATAATTTGCTAGAGTTAGGCAGAAGCATGTGTTTTTACCATGGTCATAAGGCCGCAAGTGGCGGCAGGACCTACATAGCATACTCCCCACCTGCTAAACAGCCACCTCCATGCAAGAGATTGAGAGGGGACTAAAAGTTGCACTCTAGGGGTGATTTAGGGCATCTGATAGGAAAGTAAGATTCGCCATTCAATGTTACATGGACAAAAACCTGATTAAAGAATGTCAACATTGATAGCAAATTAATAGTTGTAAAAGACAATATGGGTTTACATGAAAAATCAAATCAAATTGATAACGCCTAGTCAAATAAAGAAATTTTGTGCAAAATAAATTAAAATGGATTCAATTACGGAGCAATTTAGACACATTTTCTGGCATAAATAAGTCGTCTGCATTCAAGATTGGCGAGAAAAAAAATACCTGTTTATCTTGAACTACAAACTGTTCTGCGGCACTTTTGACCTCAGCAATTCCGTTTAAATATGTTGTCATTCAACAATTACATTGTTCTGCTTATTAGGATACTTTCAGAAGTAGTTTTAAAAGAAATGTTACCCCCTGGTTTCTGGCTGTACCTACTCCTTGTAGTAGCACCCAGTGAAGATGCCCGGCCGGGGTATTGAAAGCACAGCCACAAAGTGCTCTGTTAAGAATGTGGTTTGCTAAGGGAAAGTCTGAGAAAAGGAGAGGCGAACAAGCGCCAACATGAATGTTCTGTCTGGTTTCTCACCAAGAAAGGAAATAGTTGATGTTTTAGGAAATGCCGTGGCACTTACTGACGGCAGCGTGAGAAGTTCAGACAAATATTTGCAATGCAAGGCGGGGAACGGAGCAGAAAGTGACTTTTTCTGATGGACTGTCATGAATACTGGAAAACAGGTTCAGTTAGAGTGTAATCGTGAGTTGCACAACAAATGGTGACGTACCTAGGCGCCATCATCAAAGGTGAGGTGTTGTACAGTTGGCAATAACTGAGAATCTATAGTGCCTCTAAGTACAAGAATCTACAATGTCATTTAGCACCACGCTGCATCAGCCATTTGGAAATACACGTTTAACATTTTCTTTTATGTGTTTTTAGGGGATGCTATGTCTGCAGTTGATGGATGGAATGTGTAATGAAAGGACTGATTTGGAAATATTCAGTGATCTTGCAGAGGGAGGAAGTTTACAGTAATAAATTAAAATTACAGAAGAAAGACTTTTATATGAACATCCATGCAGAAAAAGAAATTTCACAATACAGAAGTGATGTGGTAGGGGTAAGGATGAGGCGAACTAAGATACACTCATCAATGGTGTTTTGACAGTTATACGGAATAAAGGACCACTGACTATACACAATAAAGAGTACAGTAAGTGACAACGGGATTTAACAATCTGCTGAGAACCACATCCGTGCAAAATCTCATTATTTATATATTTGAGTTTTATATAGGGGTTGCTAGACCCAAGGGTATCAGAGCGCCTTACATATTTGGAGAGGAAGTTTACAAGAAGTACGTGACGAAAGTCAACTGGGTTTAAACAGTCATACAGATAAACAAGTAATGAAGTTCACATTAAGGAAACAGTAGTCTATAGCAATCAAGAATATGGGTAAAGGTAGAGAGGCAAAGGGGAAAGGATCCAGTCTGCATAGTCAGAAAAAGTAGGAGGTATCTCTGACAGAAGCATTTTCAAAGAGGGTTTGGGTGTTTGGGAGACGTAAATCAACTAGTGATTGTTGTGGAGTTGTAGAGATTTGAGGTACCGTTTGATACACGAAAAGGAGGGATTGCGGCATAAGTCTTCAGGGAGTGAGTTCTAAATCTTTGGGGCTTTTCCAGAGAAGTGCCTCAGATCCATTGAAGGTCAAACTTTCATCATGATTTAATTATACAGAACACAGTTCAATTAAATAGACTACATTGATTCAAATACACTTCAACAGCGCCTAGAAGTAACTATTATTTCAAGACAGATTTAAGTCATTAGTTCAGCACGTGGCCCTCGCCCAAATCGAACTGTTGGACATAAATTTCTAACATAAATCAAGAGGCAGGGTATGGTAACACACTCGTTGCAGCAAGATTCGTATAATGTAAGCAGTCAACAAACCTTAGTAAACGAAAAAACTTCGGATTTTCAGTTGACAAACACTGCTGTTCCAGCTCAAACCTCGTGTTTGTAAATGCAGAGTACGCTTGCGGTGATCACCCCAGAACCTTTGATATCACAGGTTTCTGCCAAATAAAAACAAAAGTGGTAACAAGTCTATGAAACAAATAAAAACAAAAGTGGAAATAAGTCTATAAAGCTTTGCTTTAATTTGTTTTACTTTCACAACCAATAAAAAAACTTTTGAACTTCAAAGTAATCAACAGAGAAAAAGACAGAGGGATGCAAATCACCTATATTAGCTCGCAGCAGCAGCAATGCACTCGAACAGGCATATATTGGCACAAATTACCTTTTTTCCTACACAAAATATAATGCAGACATTTTTCATACAATTGAACAACACATTTAAAATGTGCAACAATGGACGGGGTCGTGTTGTTGCTGAATGTTATTTTTTTTAAAAAGCATGTTGTCCTTTGCATATACAATAAAAAAACACGTTGGTAGCATTGTATCTGACATATAGTATTAAAGTTGAAAGAGGCAAAGCTGTGTTCTTTTTTAAGCGCACAGATCACAATTTCTCTGTTTGGTTCAGTCATTAACAATCACTTGATATAAAACAGACAACTGCAAGGAAAACTTTTTTTCCATGCTTCAAGCAGCAATTTTAAACGTTAAGCTGAACTTTAGCACAGATGTCTCATCTGTAGAAACACATATATAACACATTTAAACAGTATATATATATATATATATATATATATTCCCTAGGATAAGGTTAAATACTTTAAGGATGTGCTGTTATTAACAATAGGGACAAGTTTCATTCTGTACCGGTCTTCAAAACTCCTTTTCATGTGATGCGAAGTAAAGAAACATGAGAAGGGTATATAGCAGGCTTTTCTCTATTGGTCATGTCAACCACACATTTCAACATATTAGAGCCAACATCGCCACCGTGTGGCAATTTTGAAAAACGCATCTTAGTCACATGCATTAATAAACAATGAACAGTGGGATCAGAGTCCATGAAGTGAAAATGTGTTAAACCTGGGGAAGAACAAAGCTTACACTGTTGCTGTGCATAACACAGTAATCGGGTTAGTCAAAGCCGAGTGGAAATAATTTCAGATATTTCCTTACAATCCATATACTATGACGTACTGTGCTGTTATCTGTGACAGTCTGGCTTGGGATCCAGGCTTCAACATGATTAAACTGTGCACAAAAATCAGTTTAAAATATCTTATCAAAAAATAGCTAGCATTACATTTGCAGCAACTAAAGTCAACCACGTCGCAAGATAAAGTCATGTTTCCAGAAAATAGAGGTCTATTTGTAATTGCTCCAGGTCAAGAAGACTCTTCCCCCCCCCCCCCCCCCCCACCCCCACAGCGCCTTGAGACCCTTACGGGTGAGTAGTCGCGCTTAACAAACACCTGATTGATTGACTCCTTGTACTGTCAGAATCCTCCCAGTTTGGGAAGGGTGCACCTGGGTAGACTTCCTTAGCCCTTCGGAGACGAGAAGAACATACTGGCTTCTCTCACTCTTTTCTGCGGCGCGTTACAATGGTCCAGATTCAGTGTTACGAGTCAGACAACCTTACAAGAGAAACTCTTACATGCAGCAGGAGACACATTTATAGGTGTAATGCTAGTTAGGTCAATGTTTCTGTAATAAGCATTTATTTTGTTGTTTAATAACTGCCGGTAGGTAAAGAGTCTGTATGAAACTTGTCAAAACAAATATAAATCCACCTCTTCTCCTTCATGGCAGTTTTGTTCTGATCTGTCAAGTGGGACCAAGAAAAATGGGAGGTTCCAAAAGTGAGATGTCCCATTTTAATTCCCATTGGAAGTTTGCTCTCCAATACAGAAAGAGTATGTCTAAACAGAATTAAACCAAATTTGGAAAAACGTTTGAACTTCACTAAGAAAGCATGCTTTTTGTCATTTAGTGTAAATCTGTTAAGGTGCTTTCTGTGACATCGGAATTTAAATAAGGTCTTGGGTTGGGCATCCTTCTCGCCAAAAGGCGGATCGCCTGCAGTTGGGGAAGGGCACCCAAATTCAAAGACTGACTGCAAGATCTTATCTATTGTCAAGAGCAATTACACATTTATACTGAACTCTTACAGCCTTCCTCCCACCCAGGTGATATATGGCCCCCCTCCAAATTTATTTACTGGAACACACCACCGCCACGGACTCAGCTGTTGAGCCTCGCATTACCGACGAAGGGGCGCGCACCAGGGATGTGAACTGATGCATGTGGGATCTCACTCAGGCCACGGTATAATGCCCAAAGGGGCGACAGGGTAAAGGGTAACTTCACTTCTTACATCGATATGTCAGCATACACAGGCATATCCTACCTGTAAATATGCTTAAGTGGTAATGTTGTTTTCTCCTTTGTTATTCGGATCAAAATGCATATGACCCTCTAATGCTACTAACTAAACTTGTCCCACCTGACGCGGCAGCCCCGTTGTGGTTGTAAATTTCAATAACACAAGATGCCTTCACAGGATTTATTTCTAATTATTTAAATTCTTAGAGTGTAGTCACCAAACGATCTCAAATCCACATAAAATGCAAGAAAATACAGTTTGTCGAATTATTTATTTTCAAAATTCAACAGTTTCAATGCTTAAGATATGGCAACATATATAGTACTAAAAAGTTCATGTTATATTCACAGTAGAATATCAACACTTTTCGCTAAACTTATGGATCAAATGAAAGACCATATATCACTATTGATTTTGAACATCAATACATTAGTTCCATGATGTTATAATAATCATTCAATTCTGCGAAACAGTGTTAAACTGTCGACGTTTCGATCCCCGTTGGTCTATACAATCCTTGGGACCATCATCAGGACGTACTCGTTGCACATCAATATCTATAAATAAATACAATTAAAAATGACAACCTTAAATTCCCTGCATACAGAGACATCGTCTACTCACTTCAAAAGCAACCAAGTGATAACCACCTATGTGTAACCAGAAGGACCCACTGTGCAGAGTATCTAGTTTGAGAGAAAAAGACCAATCACCACAACCAAACACCAAAATTAATTCAACACAAATTGATAAATTATATTACCATGTACTTCCAGTCGGAAGTCTCAAGTACTCCACGTAACTTTTATGTAAACTACTGGACACCAGTCCCAATATCTTTCTGTAAAAACCGACATAGTTTCAGTAACTGACCACTAACTACTCACAGTTCGCACATATATGTATAAGAGGGGTCAGAAGCCATAGTCACATAGATTCTCCACATTAGCGTACATATCACCTAAAGACACAAATATGTCGAGACATTAGCGCCTAGTCAGACTGAACATTCAAAAACCCCTCAGTCAAACCAAGATTCCGATCTACTTACTAAGATAGTTGGAGTTCTCCATGTACAGCGATCGCGTCTTGCCAGCATGAATCAGGCGAATACGCCGCGCTGGTTCCACACAGTACTTGACCACGCGCGATCAAAGTCACGTGACCGCGTCGACCATATCGGCCATATTGTAATGTGCAATATCAAATGGAACAACATGCTCCCTAGTTTTGAAGTAGATAAATAGTCTGTGAGTATGTTCTAACCTCAAAAGACCACAGTTTAGGGACCTGAATTCTTCATTAATTAGTAGACACGGGCCATGAATTACAAAATTTTATTAGTTAAAGAACTCGCCCGCCATCTTGGAACGGTGTGTATATATTCTAAACATAGAATACTATATTACTTTATTCATCCTGTCAGAGATCTACAAACCGGAAAATTCATATTCAATCAGGTTTAATTTCACAAAGGAAACAAATGAAGCAAAACACATGTGTTCGTCTGACTCGAGACAAATATATCTGTCCAGTGTAGTCCATACTGGCAAACAGGTAGTTTACAGTGTAGCCAGAGTCTGCCACTCAATAATTGAATTCAACCCCTGTTCCACCGATTTGCATCTCCAAATCCACTTGTTTTCTTTTAAAGTGAGCAAACTATTTACATTGTGGTGACGTTTGGTACTTTTTACAACTTCCAATACAAACCATTTGAGATCTTGTGGTGTGTGTGACATTTGTTGATAATGTTCCACTAGGGGTGCAGTAAGTATATTACATCTTATCCGCGATTGATGTTGTAATACCCGGTTGTTAACTTCCTGTGTCGTTTTGCCGATGTAAGTCAAGGAACATGGGCATTGTATACAGTAGATCACATTTTTTGTGTGACAATTTGAATGATGGTACAACTTTATCTCATTGCCATTCAGATTGCAGGACTTCATTGCACTAGTCGTGGCACAAGCGGTACATCCACCACAGGGATAATGCCCTGTAATGGGTGGCATGCCCCACTGTGTCTGTATTGTTATAGGGGTTGGTTCCTTATACGCTCGCACTAAATGATCACGCAAATTACGTCCTCTCTTAAAAGCAAAACGGGGCTTCTCTAATTGTGGTTCTACTTTGTTTATCAAATGGCAGTTATGTTTAATGATCCTTGTTATCTGATTCGATTCAGAACCAAAAGTCATCACACAAGTTATTGGTTGTGGAGATTCTGACGCAGATTTATCTTTAATACTCAGTAAGGCACTCCGATCATAGTACCAGGCTCTTTTCATAGCCTTCTTCACCAGCCTGTAAGGATATGCTCTCATTATCAATTTTGACTGCAACAGTTTAGCTTCACGGAAATAATCCTCCCTTCTGGTGCAGTTCCGGCGGAGTCGCAGGAACTGCCCAAAAGGGAGGTTATCCCGGAGATTACGAGGATGGTGGCTGTTATATTTTAGTAGGGTGAGAGAGTGCCAAGTAAAGTGAATTTTGTAGAGGTGCACCATATGTACAAGTAGTCAGCACCCGGATATATAGAGGACCTTTAATCATGTTTAGATGCGATATATGATAAGGCATTTGAATGAATTGACATCTGAAATGTGTAGAACTAGCGTTACAAGGTGCAATTCCATGCTTATTGCAATGTAGAAGTGTTTGAAATGAAAGCTTTCATTAATGATAGAAGTGTTTAATTGACTAATAACGTGCCTTTGGATGATCTATAGCGAAATGTATAATCATGCTTTAGGTACTAGATAATTAGTTTAAGTTAGAGACAATGCTTTTGTCGTTAAGGTTGGAGGCCTAAGTGAACCAAGAAAGTTCTAATGTAAAGCGTGGGGCCTATAACCAGCAGAGGCCTAGTAAATGGAAATGGCGCAGGCTGTATGAAAATGTCTTGCTTAAACACAAACGATAGAAATGCTTATGAAAGACCTTTAAGAATTGTTGCAACATTTGTAGACTGTGAGTTGTGTGTATTTCTTTGCAGGCGCCTCATCAAGCAGATAGTAGAGTAGAAGGGCCCATTGTGTATAAGCATTAGGATGCTAGACTCAGACATGGAGGAGTAGACCAGGAATTCACTGAAGTAACTTGAAAGGATGAAGAGCCTGAGACCCAAGGACGTCTGAACGGACAGGAATGGACTTGTGCCATGTGGAAAAACACCTTTTTGAGGGGCGTCCCAGGAGGCGTGACACTAACATTGTGGGGTTTGGTATTAGGGACAGTGCCCCGAGGGTGGAGGCAGAGCAGACGAGCTGAGGAGCTAGAGAGAGCGGTCAGATGGGCAAAGGGCATAGATGCAAATCAAGAATGATAGTCTAAGAGAATGTGGGCGAACTTCACTTGGAAGTCACCACGGCTGACACCTTTGGATAGGACGGGAGGTTGTTGAGTAGGGATGTCATCTAGTATAGAGTAGGGACAGACTAACCTGAATTTATGTCTATTATCCTGATGAGTACCAGAACTCAAGTGATAGCAATTTTGTTTAGCCTGATGGTCCTGGAATTAATTCTCGTCCTGTTCATTAGCCGACTAAGACTTTTCCGTAGGATTATGTTTGTATTAGTACCTGTTTATCTTTTGAACCTCTTGCTGAGGTGCCTGTATCTGCAGTTATTTTTGGTTATGTAATTAACCTTCTAAATTCAGTCTTTAGTCAGTGGTTCTTTGGGGAAATCAATTGGGTATTCTGAATTTGAACTGTTTAGTGTCAACTAGGTTGCCTTATTCACTCCATGACAGGTAAAAAGGTCCAGTCGACCTGTGATGGGATTCTAGAGGATGAGAAGCAGACTCTAGAGGAGAATTCCCGCCGTATCAAGGGTATTCCTAGCGGTTGCTTTTGTGTAGAGACTCATTGATAGAATACCTTCACTATTTCCAATGGATAGATCCAGAAAATTAATGTTTTGGTTATTCCATTATAGGGTGAATTGTAAGTTGGTATTTTGTTCATTTAACCAACGATGGAATTGTTGTAGTATTTTGTGTGTTCCATTCCAAACAATGCATACGTCATCTATGTACCTTAAATAATGTTTCAGATGACTGGCATAAGGATTGTTATTATAGATAACCTGTTCCTCAAAATTGGCCACATAAATTAGCTAGATCGGGCGCGAAAATAGCACCCATAGCCACACCTTTCAGTTGGCAGTAAAAGTCGTTTCCAAATAGAAAGTAGTTTTCTTCAAGGGCTATTCGTGCGCACTCGACTATGAACTCAGTGGGCACCTGATGTGGACGTGTTCGGTTGTGGTTGTAGGCAGCTTGATGTGTATCCTTCCCCTGCCTATACTGCATTGTAAAGCGCGAACAGCTACCGAACAATACAGCTACCGAACAATACTTTGCGTTGCCGGCCCACCCAGGGATGTAGGCACCATGCTGTGGTCAACACTTGTTGCCTCCAATAAAGGTTTTTGAAAACTAAAAAAAACAAAAAAAGAAGGTCTTGGGTTGGGCATGAAAGAGTTAATGCCCAGAAAAAGTTAGCTATATCTGGAAGGTTGGTCCCAAAGAATTCTGCAGGGACCTAGAGACTTGACAATCAGGGGCGGCTCCTCCACTAGAGCAGAGGAGCGTCGCCCCACTGCTTTCTTACAGTGCGAGTAGCAGAAACATAAAATGGTAAAACGAATATTTTGTGTTTCTGCTTCTCGCACTGCGTAAAAGCAGAAGTGTTTGGTTGTTGGCGGGCGGGTGGGTAGGGCTGCTCGACAAGCAGGGCTGGGTAGGGGAGGAGTGGTGTGCTGTGCCCACTCCTGCGTGAGCAGCACTGGTTTGGTCGGCCCTCTGGCGCCGCCCAAACCTTTCTCCATGCAGGCTGCAATGCAGCCTACATGGAGAAAATGCCCCCCCCCCCCCATAGGCGCCTGACTGGGCGCCATCTCGACTATTCACAACACTGCCATTGAAGCATTGTGATTGTCTTAGTGGAGGGGAAGGAGGCTGCCTGCTTCCTGTTCCTGTCGGAGGCAGGGGAGCAGGAGCCAAGAAAAAGCGGGGCCCGGCCAGCAGACAGGTACGTTTAAAAAATGTATTATTACATTTACCACCACCCCTCTCTTCGTGCCCCTGCCCACCCAGACTCGCGATTAATGCTGGCAGCTGGCAATTTAGAAAATGGGACCTTCTGCCTGGTTGTGGGAGCTTTTTCTCCCAACAGCAATTTTGCTACCGTGATACAGATACCACAGCACCAAATTATCTGATTGGCTAGCCGAAGCTCTGAACAAAATGTTGCAGCAGTCAATTCAATAAACTTTTTTCAGAGGGATTGAGCATCCATAAACGCATCACACAGAGCAAAACAAGCTTCAAAAATATATCATAGCATAAGAATAAAATATATGTATAGAAATACACTAAAACAGAGTGAGATTATAAAATAGAAACATGATTTAAGACAGCATAGACCGAAGTGACTGTACAGGTGATTTAATGAATGACCCAATTTGCAAAACAGCTTCCTCATTAGTTAACAACAGTAAAAATCTAAAGACAGGTCTGTATTGGCTAATATGGGAACAGTATATTTTTGTTGCAGCAGTTATTAAAAAGAATCGGGGACTTGGTCCCCGAGTCCTGATTTTTTGTTTTGAAAATGCCCATTAAGAGGGCAGGGTGGGCATACCCTGACCCCTACAGCCATATGGAGGAACCTGCTTTTAAGTATAAAAAATGTTTAAAAAAAAAAGAAATTTAAACAAAAAATTTGGTCCAGTGGTAGGATACTAGCAAAGGCAGCAAACTCCTCCTCCCGTAGTACTTTGGGACTAGGGCTGTAGTAACAAAACATAATAAAAAAACACAATGGTCTAGTCACAGACCGAGCCTTGTGGCCAACCACCATTGTGCAGACCGTTGGCTGTGTGCAGTGGGCTTTGCTGCCTACAGTGAGTTGGGTATAGGGCTAAAACATCACTGCACACTGCTGAAAGCTGTGCGTAGCGGGGTTTGGGTCACTTTGGGGGTTGGGCAGCCGCAAGGAGTTTGGGTGCTGGACCTAGTCAGAAGTGACGCGATGCTGCTATTCCCCACCACACATGGCACATGGCAGAAGGCCGTGTGCAGCAGAGGCATTGGCTGAAGGTTGTTCAAAGATGAGGGGCTTTGAGCAGTAGAGGGGATGGATCTTCATGGGAGGTTTGGACATAGGACTTGGCCATAGGCCAGGCCCTGTAGCCAGCCTACCAAGGTTAATGACCAAAGTGCATGCATAGCAGGGGCGTTGACCTCAGGTTGCCCAAGGGCTTAAACATATGCGAAAGTCTCAAAATGACTGAAGATATTTTTTATAAAATATGTAATTCACTGAAAAAAACAAAGGTTAAAGTGACTTATGCACAGCTTATGACCTTATATATTACATCACTAATTACATGTTAAATTATATTATTGATAACATTACTCATGATATCTCAGCCTGCATTTAATCCTCATGAGCACTTGGACTCAAGAGCCTAGGGTTCAGCAAGGCCCTGTAGCCAACCCTCCGCAAGCATCAAACCTCCACTGCCTACAATTTTCAGCCATACGTGGGACAAATTTGACATAGGGCTTGCCCTGTGGCTAGGGTCGGCACCAACCCCCCACCAGCAGCCACTCTACAATATTCACAGGCTTTGGACATACACAGTTGAGGTTGTCTTTAAGGCCTGGTGGGTTTTACTTATGTCCAGATCCTGCACCTAACCCGCCGCATGTGTCACTCAACATGTCTTAATCACACAAATTGTTAGTACTATGGAGATGTAGGCGGACCAATTGTGTAGGCTTTCCCCTTCTTGCAGGGGTGGCTGAAAAGTAAGAGCTACAGATACTTTTGCTTGACATTCTTGCACCTTCGCCACATGAAGATTCCTACCTTAAGACCAAGACAATTTTTTGGAGCTCAGATTCCTCTATTGAGACAAGGCTTCAGACCACAGACTAACAGGGCTCCATGTCACCCTTTCCACAACGTTTCCACAACGTTTTGCTGAAATGGATTTGCTGCTGCAGAAAATCTCAGAGCGGGAGCAACCTCAAACTTTGTCCCATAGAAACACACTTTTGTAGGATTGACTTGGCAGGTTTGTCATGGTCCTCTGTAAGTGTTTGGGGCCAAAACATGACTAACAGCCTGATTCATCAAGCCGAAATCGGCTCGCAAAGGGCCAGATTCTGAAAATCTGGCCCTTTGCGAGCGCTATTTTTGCATTTGGGATTCATCATCCCAAATGCAAAAATCGGTAATAGCGATTTCGCTATTTTGCGAGGAATTACATTTAAGGAATCTCTATTTGAGATTCCTTAAATGCAATTCATCATCCATTTAAAAATTGCGAATTGGCAATTTCGGCCCGCTATTTACCGCGAGGTCAAACCTCGTGGTAAATAGCGAAAACTTAGAAAAATGCTTTTAAAAGCATTTTTCTAAGTTGCATGTTGCACACACACATGTCCTTTGGACATGTGTGTGCGCAACACCTGTTTCAATTTGCATTTAAGGGGTGCTACAGGGTGTCCTTTGGACACCCCTGGCACCCTTTAAATCGCTATCTTATTTGCGATTAGCTAATTGCTTATCGCAAATAAGGAATACTCCCCATTCATTCCTATGGGCCTTTTGGCCCATAGGAATGAATGGGGAGTTATTCCTTATTTGCGATTAGCAATTTGCTAATCGCAAATAAGGAATGTGTAGGAATCGCAATTCTTTTTGCGATTCCTACATGAATCCCGTTTTGCGAGTCTGTAATAGCGATTCCTTATGAATCGCTATTATAGACTCGCAAAACGGGTCTTTGATGAATCAGGCTGTAAGTCTCAAACTTTGCAGGATGTTAAGTGGAGTACAATTCAACAGAACAAAGGGTACTAGGACTTCTGGAACAACACTCACTCCATCAGGATCCAGGGCAGCTCCAATTGGAAGCAGCCAGTTGGGCTCTTCAGGAAAAAAAATGCTTCTTGCAGTTTTTCTAGCTCTGTAGCTTCACAGGAGGTCAGCAAAATGATCCTTGGAGTCCACTTCTTTGCCCTGGGTACAAGTGGGATAAGGTCCAGCCTTTCAGGTCTCCACACTGGTCTAAACACCAGTTGAAATCCTTCTTCTGTCTTCCACAGGACCAGTAGTGCTCTGAAGAGCATGCCCAGTGGAGCCACATATATTCCTGGAACTAGCCTATGGGTGAGAATGACTCCTGGGACCTCCCTAAACAATTGTGAAAACATTCTTAGGGGTAACCCTAACCTGTGTTGCAGTAGCTTATGTGTGCTCTAATGGAAGCATTCCCACAGTGTCCCTCTCTACAGAAAACCTAGATGGCTTTTCTTCCCCTGTGGAGAGCTCCTGTGCCTACCCCAGAGGTGTGGCCAAGGAAATGGGCAACCCCCTCCTCTGTGATCACTTCAAACCAGTCTGGGGGCAGCTCCTCCACTTGGATTATCATCGGTCTACTATATGGACAATGAAGGATGCATCCCCAGATGTTAGCTGACATTTGTCTGTGACAGGGTAGGACTCTTTGAAGTTAATCAGGTTCCTGGGCACAGCTCAGATGGCCATCCTGCTTGAGCAACCAAACACCTCCCCACACCTAAGACATTTGTCTCAGTTCTGTGAGAAAGTTCACATTACGTCAAAGGAGTTATTCAGCTGCTAGGTGACAGCTAGAACGAGGAAAAAGGACTTCTAGAAGCTTTAGGCAGAGAAAAGGAAAAGTACCTTTTCCAAAATATGTATTACAAATCCGATTTCACCAATGAAATGGGTTTGTAATAAACATGTGTAAAAGTGCAAGAATTAATTTTTAAGGTTTTAGCCGGAGAGAACATGATTACATTTAATGTTGTATCGCAATGCTTTGGTATGGAACAGCTAACCCTGCTAAAGTGAAAATAGATCTTGGGCCTTTCCCTGTAAGGACATGAATAACATTAAACATTGCATTCCATATTTTAAAGATCATGCACCCTGCCTTAAAGGCTATAAGGGGTGGCTTATTTATATATAAAAGGAGGGTTTATGCCTGTAAAAAGGTATAATATGCTAATTAGGAGTATAGCCAATTTAGACATGTTTTAGAAGTCAGAACGCATGAGTAACAGAGGCATAGTACACAGAGTCAAAAATCCAACAGCATCAGTCCAAACAATTTGGGTGATCATGCAAAAAAAAGGCATTTTCATACAATGGCAAATTAGGAAAGAAACACACATCCCAAAAGTTAATTATCACTTTTGAATGATATATGTGACAAACAATCATTCATGTAAAACATCTAACTGGTGGGGACATGGGCTTGTTTCATAAGTTTTTATGAAAGACAAGTTTCAGTGTGGAGATAAACTGTGTAGACCAGACAATCTTAAAAAAAAGTGTGTAACTGCAATTATATATTTACTCTACTCCACTTCCATATGCTAGTAATCAACATTGGTCAGTCATTCTTTGACAGGTGCCTACTGTTTCAAACAGCAGCTTAGATTTTCTTAATAAAAACTGCAAACCATGAAGTGAATATGAAATGCCAAGGCCGTTGTGATCATGGAGGCGAGTGGTCTGCTTGTGCCCTTCTTACTCAATAGTAGAGAATCCCTTGACATAGCACAAGTCAGCTCAGTCTCATTCTCAAAATTCAAATGCATTCATATTAGTCATTTGGCTTCAAGGTAGTCATTTTCCTAGCATATTATTATGGATTTCACCTCACATATACAATACAGTCATAGATGTTCATCACAATTTTAGAAAAGTGAAATCTTTCAGCAAGCCATTTTGAATTGTGGTCAAGTTATTTCCTGTGTTTGAAAAAGAATGGGGAACACACTCAAGTATTTGAGTTTTTCTACAGTACCTCTTAAGAAATCCCTTGGACTGCCATACGATTCCTTTAGTGAAAAATGCCATAAAATGCAACATTTTGAACTCTGAAAAAAGTCATTGACAGGGGAAAACCCTAAATAACTCGTTGGAAGAGTAGGTCTGAATCACTTTGCTTGCTCACTGCACATATTTCAGGACATAATTAAAAACACACCAATTTTAATTTCAGTAAATGCCACTAATTGTATGGCTTTTACATTCAAGGACTGGTGGGCTGCTGACCTCTGTCCCTCCACCTGACATCAACGTGACATGTTAACCAATTTCCACCCTGTCACTCAAATCACTCCTTGGAAAAGTCGAGCTGACTCACTTTGCTCACTTACTTCATATTCTTCCTTCTAAAAAAGGAATGAAACCATTGCCATTAAAAGGTCCACGTGCCTGTTTAAAAACAAGGCATTGGACCAAGCTGGCAATAAGGGCGAACAGAAGCTATACTTGCAAAAGCTAAGGATAACACGATCTTCTCAACTTTTAACACTGATGATAACAAGAGACACTATTCACAGTGAAGCAATGCAGACCTTCAAATGCTAATATATTCTATATGTTCTGTAGATGTGCATACCTTTTCTGGATATCTTTTTCACAAATGAGACAAGTGCTATTATGTAAATAATACTGTCTGCACTGAATAGGTGTAGAACCTCAAATAAATAAATCGCATGTTCGAGCCAAAACTTATAACTGGTTTCAATGCCAAAAAATCCATGGAGTTGCCTTCTTAAATCAAAATCCATAGAACAGTGCTGAAAACATCCACACTTTGGATGTGACTGGCTCAGCATATTCCGCTTTAAAAAAATGCAAAGATTAAAGAGCTCCGCTGCTTTATGCTCTGATAATAAATACAGTGTAGCCTGGTTTGGCCTGGTAAAATGGTTCAACCAGAGTACAGCGCTTAACAGTGTTCATGGCTTAAATTTCCGTAATTGACATTAAGTGCTGTAGCAAAGTGTTCTACAACATTATTATGACATTAGGATGCAAAATAGGTGCTTCTAAACTACTTCAACTTAGTAGAAGAATAGATGAAAGTGTATTAAGGTGTAGATTCACAATACGATATAGATTCATTAGGCCCACCTTACCTCCACCCAAATGTAAAAATATTTAGGGCCCGATTAGGAGTTTGATGGTCCGTCACAGTGGCACAGCAGTGACTGTCCAG